>NW_015225692.1:0-873 GCF_001447785.1 Gekko japonicus | reverse complement strand
TTTTTATGCTTACTAATTCAGGAAAGCAGAAGAGAGATCTTTGTTCCTTAAATCACTGAAACAGGCAATAGTTTGCTAATTAATGAAGTGTAAAAACAATTGCTGGTAGTATTACTTAGCTTCTCGAATTCACGGTAAGTATTTAAATTAGGTATTAACAGAGTTGAGAAAGTCCAGGCTGTGGTCTCTGGTTCCTAAACTAACACTCGCCCTTAGAAATCTTCTAGCTCCTTAAAAATTCCTAGGATTTAAAAATATTTGACAAGCCTTTATTATGAACCTTATAGACAACAAGGCTCCGTGTAACTCAGCACACGTGTTTTTAAATTTGGGATGCATTTTATGAGAAAATACTTTACCTCAATACTATGTAGAAGAAACTTATCACTAGATGCCACAAGTTTTAAATACTCACTATGCGAAAACAATTTCCAACAGCCGAAAAAGTATTGAAGGGTCATATTTAAGCAGAATGGATATACTTGTTCCTCATGTTACCTTATTGATTTTTAACATAATCCAGTGCCATTCGGGGAAATCTGCAATTCCAAATATGCTACCCAACTGCAGTTTCAGGCAGTTCCCAAAATTTAGTGCCCTGTAATTGGTACTGACATTTAAGCATCTCTCTTTGGAAAAGCCATTTGGATTATAGCAAACTACATATTGCCATATTTTAGAAGGCATAAAAGATGAACAGGCATTTCTGTTTGCGGTGATGTATGAAGGGAGGTTTTCTCCTGTCAGCCTGAATCTCATATTGCAGTCAAGACAATGATAAGCAACCAAATGAGTAAAGAAACACTGGCCTGGATCCAGACGATCACAGCCACGGATGGGAAGCACTGCCGCCGGTAGGGGATTCCCCCCCCC
>NW_015225691.1:0-873 GCF_001447785.1 Gekko japonicus | reverse complement strand
CCACAGCTTAGAGGGAACATTGCCTCCCAGGCCATTGCCCCATTGGGACTCTCCCCAGTGACCTTAATGACCAACCTGTCCCTGTTCGTAAGTCTCTGTGCTCTGCTAACCTTTTTGGAGACCTTGTAAAATGTAGGTGTTCTGTAGGGCTTTTTGTTAATCTACTGGTATGGAGGACTTGGGAGTTTTTTATTTTTAAAGTTTTTATTCTTGTTGGTCCTTTTACTCATTTGCTGACAAGGGCGAACGTTTGAACGGATATTTCATATACGAGAGCTCCGAATGATCGTCTTGAAAATTCTGATTACCGAAAGCTGCCTCAAACCGCAGCAAGGTGGGCAACACATTTCTAAATAAACAAACAGGCTTTGGCTCCAAAGGGGGGTCTTTCATGGATGGGTGTTGCAGATTTGCTTTGTTTTCGTCACTTCTAAAGGGTTATGTGAGCATTCCTGTTGTACAACTGAGAAGCATTCATTCTGGGAAATAAGTGTTCCAAAAAAGAGAGGCAAAAAGAAACAAATGCTAATGGCTGGATTTGTGCAGACCCCCCTCTCTCACACAAATACTACTTTCCTCCAATCTTGCTGAGCTTCCTGCCTAATGGCACTAATTCAAAAGGGGAGGGGCAAGAGGTGCTTATTGTAACTGTTGGTAATTACAGTCTTTGGGCTACTTAGCTGACCCATTTCACCCAGCCCTGGCTTGGCTGGTTAATTTCACAGCCGCTTTCACTTTACTGGTCCATTTCACAGAGGCTGCAACTTAAGTACAGCACTAATTGACTTTCTTAGGGTGAGGGGAAGGCATTCCTATATAGCAGAGGCCCTTAGAACAAAGGAAAAAAGTCCTTCCCACAGGTTGGCAGCTTTA
>NW_015225690.1:0-874 GCF_001447785.1 Gekko japonicus | reverse complement strand
TAACCACTACACCAAACTGGCTACACTGATAAATCTCATCAGGTTCCATTCCTGTCCCGCAAGTCTCCTCTTCTTCGACTTTTCACTGTAAGGTTACAACATGGCATAGAAACACCAGGTACAGTGTTAACCGCTCATCCATGATAGCACGGGCACTAGCCAATATTTTTTAGTCTGAATCAGCTCTTCCCAGGGACACCAGCTGAAGTAGGGAGAATTTCCTCCAAGGAAATGAGAGGAGAAGCAGAACGTATACCAGATCAGACCAATGGTCCATGTATACCAGTATTACCTACTGTAATAAGCTTTCTGAAGTTTCAGCTGAAGGATTTCCCACCAACTCTTTGAAGTGAGATTTTCTTTAATTGAAATGCAGGGAATTGAATTTGGGACATTTCACATGCACTCTAGCACTGAGCCATGATCCCTTCCCTGTTGCCCTAATTGTGCGTCCAATTAACAGGAATTCCATCAAGGACACCCGGATAGCTAAACCGAAAAGCTTGAAGCAATTTGTAACGCACGTGTACTTTAGCTGAGGCTGCACTCCTCCGCGTTCTTTCTGGGAAGAAGTGTACATTGTATTTAACACGGTGCAGCGGACTTTAGGGTAAACTTGTGTGGGACTGCACCGCAACAGTCTGAAATGGGAAGGTCAGAAAGGAACTAGAACCAAAAGGTAGTGCTGGTGTTGCTGAGCGCAGACCACACTGCAAGTGAATGAACCCCAGCTGAGCCAGACGTCAATCAGCAAAGCAATTGTACCCAGAGCTGAATCACCACTACCCCTCCACCCCCCAGAAGCAACAATCGTTTCCTCGAAACACTGAGAAGAATCTGCTGAGAAACTGCAAGATGTTCAGTAACACACCCA
>NW_015225689.1:0-874 GCF_001447785.1 Gekko japonicus | reverse complement strand
GGAAGACACTTCATTGGAGGAAGGTGCTACCATTACCAGAACAAATCCATAGGGTTCCTCTTATGGAGCTTAACAAAGAGATAGGTTCCATGTTAAAAGTGAGGATGGAAAAAAAAGCTATAAAAATGAATACTGGGTCACTTTTTTGTCCTGTTATTTCTCCTTTCTGGTTGGAGGGGGCTTAGAAGAAACTTTAGTTCAAAGGGCAGGTATAGTCATGAAGACAAACGATCCAGACTCTTCCTATCCAAGTCAGAGTGAAAAAATGAAGTGAGCTTTCTTAGCTTGAAGTGCACATTTCCTGAATAATCATCAGAAGTTCGCAAAACACTTTTTTCAATCTTAGCTGATGAAGCAAGATGGAATGTAGATGCAGAAGTCAGACTTGGATCAGCAGACTAAAATCTTGTAATTGCTGCATTTTTCATTGAACTGATTAACTGGCGGTGCCATCCCAGGCGGAATTACTCCCTTCTAATCCTGTTGACTCCGACCAAGTCTGGACAATAACTCTCAGGATGGGACAGCCAGCATCCCTAAATGGCCAGCTTCCCCTAGCTACTGAGAATGAGCCAGGTGAGAGACAGTGTGGTATAACAGCAAGAGAGCTGCTGAACAGGGGAGAGGGTGGGATCGGAGTTCAAATGCTCCCCTAGCCCTGAAGTTTATTTTATGGTCATTCTTGGGCAAATCACACTCTCAGCCAAGCCTCTCACAATCATGTAAGGAATGTCAGAGCGAGTAGTTCACGAACCCTAAAATTCTTGGGAACAGGATCTAGAATTAAACACATACTCTTTTGTACTGGATTTACTGCCCTCCCCCTGAAGGGCAACTCTAGAGCTGGAATGTTCATTTTGAAGCCACATAAAAA
>NW_015225688.1:0-874 GCF_001447785.1 Gekko japonicus | reverse complement strand
GCTCTTCCCTTCATATTGGAGATGTCTATTCCTCTACCCCCAAAGCAGGGGAGACACCCATTGCCTCCAAAACCAATAGCCTTCATTCCCTTGCCTTGATTGGCAAAGTGTCCTTCTGGAACTCTGTGGCGGCCATTGCCTTTGGTTCAGTTGCTTCACCTGAGATTATGACCATTGTTCCCAGCCTCTGTTTATCCTCCCATAGTAAGAATGGGAGGAATCCAGGAAACTGATAGGGGCACTGCATCAGGCCCGGCCATATTTCTTTCCAGTCATGTCCTCCTCCCCACTCTGGCCTTCATTGATTCCTATGCAGCTGAATATTCTGTTTGTCTTATAGCCAAAGCAATCTGAATTTGTGTCCTAGAAAACAGAGTTGCACTTACTTGCAGCTGTCGTTCATCAATGTTTTCTGTGCAGAGACACACCGGGACTGGGCCTGCACAGGCCAGCCATGGAATAATTTTTCTAGCTTAAAGCTACCGCTGTGGCACTCCTCCCCTTCTGGAGCTGACATGGCAGCTTTTCCCACCCAAGCTGTCACATGCTCCAGAGGCAGGAGCCGCCTTTCCTCAGTTCCTGCAAGACAGCCACAAATCTCCACGTGGGGAGAACAACAACCATGAGAGAGCTCACAGCGGGGCAGGAGGGAGGAAATGTGTGTCTGCACAGAAGACATCGATGAACAACAGTTACAGGTAAGTGCAACTGTGTTTTCATCTTCTGTCTTCAGTGCAGCCCCACATTGGGACTATTAGAATGCTACTCACCAGAGAAGGTGGGGTGATGCTCTCACTGAAAGAGTGACTGGAGAATTGCTTTGCCCCCATTTGCATCCTTCCTTGCTTGCAGGTCCAAAGTGTAATGCTTCACA
>NW_015225687.1:0-874 GCF_001447785.1 Gekko japonicus | reverse complement strand
ATGGTCTTTCTTGTGTTCCACAAGTGCATATATGTGACTGTCATCCCCATCCTATTTGAATTTGGATCTTTAATCTTTCTTTGGGGTTTGCTTCTACATAAGTGTTTAACAGTGCAATCTTAAGGAAAGTTCCAACCTTCTAAATCTATTGAAGTCAATTCTCTGTTTAAGATTCCACAGTAGATTTGCGGCTTTTACTGGGTACTGTTGTGATGAAAGGGCCTTGTACAGTACTGTGATCAGTAAAGCAGAAACAAGGTGTTAAGTTTTTAAAAACAGGTAATCGGATATCTGATTAATGTTTAGAACATAATAGCTTTCAGAAATAACTTTTTTGTCTGTTGTTCAGGGTGCAAGTAGTACATTTGATTGATATTTTATTTCTGATTTTTTTAAAGACTGCATTTATTGTGGATGAAGTTAGCAACATCATAAAAGAGGTAGGAAAATATTTCAGTTGCATATCACCAAGAATGTAATCTTACATGTAGCATTAAATCATCTATACTTTCCTCGGCAGTAGTTCTTTAAAAAGACAAAAAATGTTGCTTCTAAACTGATCAGTTGTACGGAGTGCCCATTACACTGCATTGTAATTTTGAAACCACTTGTTATAGGAGTAACAGCTGTTAGTATAAGTATGTTACCAGTCTTCTAACAGATACTGCAATACTTAAAATATTTGTTATATATGAGTTCTCTAATGGAATTCTGTACGGATCTGTGCTATTGCCCTGGAAGCAGTGAGAGTTGCATGTTCTGTGAGAATATGCATGTTTATTCCTTATGTTTATACACCTTCCTCCAAGGAGCTGAGATAGACTTACCTAGATGGACGTGGTCTATCTTCCCAACACACACACACACACACACA
>NW_015225686.1:0-874 GCF_001447785.1 Gekko japonicus | reverse complement strand
CCCTTGTTCGTGTTTGACTTCCCCTTGTTGAACACCACCTTGTTTTCCACATAAATTGTGGGCCGGTTCTACATTTTGCCAGACGAGCTGGGTTTCTTCGTGGGATTTTGCTTTGGCAGTATGGCTGACCTGCTCTGGAGCCCTTTGGCTCTCATCTTGGCCTTTGACCTGTCCTTGCCTGCCATCTCTCCCACCACATGCTGTGCTGCGTGGTCTTTGAACTCCCTGTCCTATCATCTCCTCTCCTGAACTTTTGTTTCCAGTTAGGCTGTTGTTTTCTGCTACGATGGGACTGGTTTTTCCCCACTGGGCATGAGGTGGGATTCCTATGGGCTGTCCTAAGTTAAGTCCAACTTGGTTCTGTTTCTGTAAACTTTGGGTCTCCCTTTCATCTGTTTCCTTCAGAGTGGGCAATGCTCTCTCTTCCTGAGAGCCGTGGCTGCCACACAGAGACGAACTCAAGGAAGTTCTGCCAGCCTTCGGTGGAAGATCTCTTTTCCCCACATGCTGGTGTGAGGAAGGAACTGACAGGGAACCAGTTCCTGGTCCTGGCATCTCTGGCTGACTTGTCCTGATACCGTCGTTAGCAGAAGTCCTCTGGATGGCCTCGGATGAAGTCTCTTTTCCTTTACCACTGTTGCTGGCCTCATCCTCTTCCTCAGACTGGGAGGGGGTGGAGTCAGAATGGGACGTGGGGCAATCAGAGGGGTCCCTCTCCTCCTCGGTTAACACCAGAAGCCTCTTCTCTATCAACTGGAGACAGAAAGAAAAATGGGCCCACAGACATGACCTTTACAATGCAGAGTGGTTATGGGAAAAGCCTTCTCGGCCATGTCAGCCTGTAGGGAGCTGGTCACGTACATACGGTTGCCAG
>NW_015225685.1:0-874 GCF_001447785.1 Gekko japonicus | reverse complement strand
GTTCTAGATCATTGTTAATAGTACTTAGCATTGCTTTTATTACCCAGATAGGATAGCCAAGTTATTGCTCAAGTACACACTTTAAAATGTTTCTCTCCTAGGTGTGTCTAAGGAAGCTGGCTCTAGTCCCTAAATGGTTATACTGGAATAAAAGCATGTTAATCTTTAGTGAGCCAAAATTTGCTGTAACAGCTGTCTTTCTAGAATGCCTTTTCTGTTTGTGACTTTTTATCATTTTTAGTATTATCAATAAAAATGAACACTCACAGACCTTACTCAGTGACTAAAGAACAGATCTTTTTTATTTTGTGAACATTTTAGAATTAGGAATATGTACACTTCAAGCACTACACAGCTGGTGCCTTCTAACCACTGAATCATATAGTCAAGAAACTAGAACTTTCTCTTCCATCACTAAGACAAAAGCTAGAGCAGTTCAAATTCTACTGAAAGCATTTTATCTTGCTATCAAATATATACCTACTCAGCTAAAGGAAACACATGAAATTTCCACTACTTTTAACAAAAGCATACATCTTTCTAGTGTCTTATCTCACACAGTTTGAAGAGCTGCGCCCTAAGAGTTTAAATGACTTTTGTAAGGAAAGGGAATATTGTCAAGAAAATTGGGAATACGTACCTTTTTTAGTGACTTTTGTTTGGTCATTCTTATTTAAATATATTTATAAAGGCATTACCCTTTTCAGTCATACTTGCTTTTTTGCTCTTGTATGTAATTATAAATAATTAAACTTCTGCAAATGCAGTATTTGAATATAAAATTAAAGTTGAAAATAAGAAACAGTTACCAGGGTACTCTGAATAATTGTGCAGAAGTGCCATAAAGCAGGTATGTCCAAGAGGTAGATCACGA
>NW_015225684.1:0-874 GCF_001447785.1 Gekko japonicus | reverse complement strand
AGTCCTTGATGTCAGTTCCTTCTTAGTTATTGATTTAATTTCGATTGCATAGAAATGTGAGCTTCATTGAGCTGTTATTATCTATTTTGGTCACTGTTTTTGGCTCAAGTGTAGCTTCTGAAATAGATGCATTCATTCTAGGGAGGGATGTTCATATGTTATCAAACAAATAAAAGAAGAAGAAGCACAAAGTCCTAATTGTCTAATTAGTTACATTTTGTGGGAAACAGCGCCATTCACGCCTTTGTTGTGCTCCCTCTTCCTCCTCCTCTACCTGCTCCTGTCTTCCCCAAACATCATAGTTCCTGTTCTGGTGGTTTCTGCTCTGGGCCAGGCTTGTCAGACTGGTGGGAGAGGTAGAAGAGGAGAATGTGGGAGGCACAGGCTCCTAATTGAAACAATGGAAATTAAGAAAATGAAAACGTGATCATTCATATATCAAGAGCTGATTAAATTTTTGAAACCCAAATGGAAAAAAGATTGAACATACTGGGTTTTGTAACAGCAAAGCCAGCAAAAGGCCTTGTGACATGGGTTAAGACCAATACATTGATTGTGGCATACACTTTCATGGTCAAGAGGAGACTTTACCAAATGTATGGCAATTCATTGTGGAACTTTGGTCCAGTCTGCACACTTATCAGCCATGGATCTTGTAGAGGTGATAAATGAGCAGACATATTTGAAGATTAGCCGTAGTGTGCGCAAAGAGATGTAGTGGAGGTATGATTCCCCCCTTTTAATAGGAAAGGATCACAGGATTCCAATACATATAAATATGGATGGATGTGCATGTCACTGATGTCACCCTGTATACCTCGAGGAAGAAGTTATGTGTCTGTTCTCTACCCTGGAGGGAGCCAGACCTAATTCA
>NW_015225683.1:0-874 GCF_001447785.1 Gekko japonicus | reverse complement strand
GGGGGCGGTGCAGAGGATTGGGGGTGCGTGTATCCAGAGTTGGAAGCGAATCGTTCACCGCCTCTACCGCGATACCCGCCTCCTCTCTCTCTCTGGTGTCGACCCCGACCTCTTTTGCCCTGGTAGCCTGGGGTGAACCTGCCCTGCTTATTTCCCGGTTCACCCGTTGGGCTGTATTGTTCTCGCGGGTCTGGGCCATGATGCGGCCCATTGTTGGCATACGTTACTGCCAAGATTGATGTGTCCTCCTCTTCCTTGTCCTTCCTTTTCCCTGCTTTGGGTGGTTTGAAGCTCCCAGATCCTCTCAGGAGTGTGGCCACCCTCCTTATTTTTGCCTTCAATTCATCCCAAGTTCCCTGTGCAGTATCATTAATATTCAAAGCCAGCTGTGTTTGTCCATTGAATCCCTTTATCAGTGCGTCCCGAAAGGCGGGCACATCATAATCAAGGGGCTCGATGGAGCTATCGATTATGTCTGAGAGAACTCCTAACAGCTGTTTCCGGGCCATATAAGTCTCCGGATCTTCATGTGTGTTTTGTCTCTCCATGTAGAAGAGTGCGCTGAGGCTGGCGTTGGGGTTCAGGTAGCCAAGCACGTTTTTCATCCAGTTAATCCTAGATGTCTCTGTTAGATCTTCGGCGGAAATAGCCGCGTTAACGGCCGCCAGGTGGGCTCCTGACGCACATTTCCGCGCTAACTGGGTCAAGTCCTCTCCAGAGAGACCTGCATAGGCCGTGGTGGCTGTGGCCATCCACTGCACGGCGTTCTCTCGGTAGAGAGGGCCAATCTCTTCTGCAACCGCTTTCACCTCCTCAGGTCTCCACAGACGGCTCTCTACAATTGTTCTGGTGGTTGATTTATTATTCCCTGTGA
>NW_015225682.1:0-874 GCF_001447785.1 Gekko japonicus | reverse complement strand
CAGGCTGCGAGGGTGTGACCCCTGGCCCAAGGCCACCCAGCAAGCTCCCGTGGCAGGGCGGGGGTTCGAACCTGGGCCTCCACGGTCCCAGTTGACCATTAGACCAGATAGAGTGTGGGGAGCAGAAATCGCGGGGTGTGTGTGTGTGTGGGGGGGAGATGTAAAGACTTCGGGGTGCAGCACTCACCCCAATCTAGGAAACACATTTCAAGCATTTGACTATACTCACGGCTTTGAGCGTTCAGGGAATAAGCGAGCCAGTTAACTGGATTTTTTCCTAACTGGGACCTTCTCCTCCCTTGAATGATGGAAAACAAGGCTGTGGGAGGAAATGAAAGAGAACTAATTTTCCATGAACGCCACCGATATGCTGGCCAACCAGATGGCCCCTCCTGCTAAACTGATCACCAAAGACATATAACTCCCCAGTTAAGAAATATGATTCCCCCCCCCTTCCTTTCCAGGAAAACACACACACACATCACTGGGTCCTGCAGTGAAACTCGGCCTTTTAGAGTACAAAAAAAGTAAAATTAACCTGGTTGCAGTCAGCCAGTTTCCCCTCCTCTTCTTCTCCACAGCTGCAACCCGCAAACCAGCAACAGGGAAACGCCCCCCCCAGCTTCGTCCCAGTGCTTCCCTCGCCTTTCTTCCAGTTGCAACAGGCCGCATTTCCTAGGCTACACTTTCCTCTCACACACCCTTCCTCTTCAGCGGAGAATGACTCCAAGGTGTGTCTCTCACCACACGCCACAGGCAGTCTTCCGCGTACCAGACATGCGCGAGTTCAGCATCCAGCACAGCCCGATGGGTGTGGCAAGAAAACAAGAAATCTTTTCCAAAGAAAAGTGGCAAAATCACCGGCGGCAGTGAG
>NW_015225681.1:0-874 GCF_001447785.1 Gekko japonicus | reverse complement strand
GCATTCTGATTGATGTGAGGAGATGGTGTTCTCCATATAGGACAAACAGTAGTATTAACTGAAACTGAGAAAATGATATGAGGAAAAGTTTACCATTTCTCCTCCAGCATCATGACCCCACTCCACATTGCCACCTCTCCCCACAGCTATTTTCATCCTAATCACAGATTTGCCAGAAGTCATTTAGTTTGACCTTAAGACTCTTTCACCAGAGAGAACATGTAGCTGCTGGATTATGGGCACTGGATCAAGGTATTTTACTGGAAAAGGAGGGAAATGACTACTCCCCTCTTCTTTTTCTCACCATGTTTTATTATGCATGTCTGAGTTTGGGTTAGTCAGCCCCTCTTTTTGTTCCTCACTTTATGGGTTTGTTTTGTTGTCAGCCAGTCATTTAGTCAGTTCCCCCACAGCCTTTCACACAAAAACCAGGGAAAGGAAAAAAAAATCTTTAAAAGTCGGAAGCCAGAGAGTTATAAAATCTAGACGGCTTGGCAAGGGACCCTAATGATTACGAACACTTTATGTCCAATAAGAAAGCTGATGTAGGCTCAAAATGCAAAGCATGCTGTTAACTTGCTGTGGTACCATCTGTTCACCTCAACTCAGATGCACATCTTTATAATTAACACATATTTTCATATTATTTTGGGCACATTCCTCAAGCCATTTTCTAACAGGTTTCTTCTCCTGTAGATTATGATGTTGGATCATCATGCTAGTCTCTGGTTTCTTTCAATGAATACAATTATTATTTTAATAAAATTACATCAAGTTTTGTGAATGTCCTCTTTAAAGGCTAGAAGAAAGACAGACGTGGGGGTGATAAAAAGCTCTTTCTTCTGCTTCATTTTATTAAAGTCTCATCCCAGCC
>NW_015225680.1:0-874 GCF_001447785.1 Gekko japonicus | reverse complement strand
AATAAACAAATCTTGCTGCTACAAGAGGGCTGTGGGAATAATTGAATCCAGGACTTGACACTGTGACATACAAAACCTAGGCTTGACAACACTCGCACTTCTTAAGAAGGCCAGCCAGTTCCTGCACTGTGGGAAACAGGCAGGAGTTTGTCAGTTGCACCACTGCCTCGGAGCAAAGTGCCCCCAACTGCAAGGGGGGAAAAGAAGGAGCCATCCAACTAAGCTGTACACATAGGAGCCCCAGTGCCTCCATCTAGACAAAGATCAACTGCCCACCTTGTCCACAGATGTCAACCCATCTGCAGGCATAGTGAGGCTCACGAGGACAGTGCTGTAGCACAGTGTTTGAGGGCACATTTCACTACGCCCCATTGCGCTACTCTTCATTGCCCTCTGTGCAGAGCCATACTTGGTCTTCCACAGGAGTTAAGTCATAGGTACTGCAAATGCTTTCCCTCACAACCAAGCTCGCTGGAAGTATCATGGGGTGATTAGCACACCAGGCCGGGCAAAATGCGTGCCTGAAGAGTAAGAGTGAGTAAGTAGTAAGAGTGAGGGTAAGCAGGGCTTGCTCTGTAGGCCAACGTGGGATGGAGCAGGCTGCCCCCCCTCCAATCCTGGGGCATCGGGACACACCAAACAAGGCTGCTGTCTAGGTAGCAAGCATTCTAGTCCCATCTTTCCTCACATAGAACATGTGAAAAACCGCATTTGGACCCCGTGGGTGGGAAAGTGATATGCCAGCATTATTTGCTCTGCTCCGACAGGCTGAAGAAGGCCATCTCTTCCCCCGGTGCTCTGTAATGTGCCAAGGCTTTGACTGAACCACACTCCTGCTCCTTCAATAAGTCTGTGCCTTTGTTAAACCCAAACC
>NW_015225679.1:0-925 GCF_001447785.1 Gekko japonicus | reverse complement strand
GGGACTCGCAAACAACCAGCTCTTCTTTACAGATGGTAGGATCCGGTTGAACAGATGGTAGGATCCAGCCCAACCCCAAAACGGCAATCTGTTTTGGCTCCGACGATGGCTTTCCCAGGGCTGTACTGCTCTTTGGGGACTCGCAAACAACCAGCTCTTCTTTAATCACTGCCCCACCACATCTGCACACTATCAAGACCAATGCTCCCTCTAAGCTGTGGAGTCTTGTGAGCAAAAATCCTACTTTGTGAGCTCCTGGCATTAAAGTTGTGAGCAAGTGATTTGGCTACTGCATAAATTAGTTTGCTCTGGAGCCATCCTCCCTGAGCCGAGACAAAAATGTGTGAGCCAGAGGCTAAAAAATTGTGAGCTAGCTCACACTAACTCAGCTTAGAGGGAACACTGATCAAGACCCTTAGCTGCTGCTGCAGGGGGCACCCTTTAGATACGAAAATCTTCCACACCACATGTCTTGTGTGGCTTAACAACAGCCCTGCATTCTCTTGCCCGGTGAGGACTGCAGTGATTGTGGTGCCGTATGTTCTGTTTGCGATGCCTCACGGTGGTGGACTTTCACGAGCAGGGTCACGAAAGCATCGTTTTGGCTCAGAGATGAGATGCCGATATCTGGTTTCCTTGCCCTGATCTGGATAGCCCAAGCTAGCCCCATCTTGTCAGATTTTGGAAGCTAAGCAGGGTCGGCCCTGGTTAGTATTTGGTCGTCCTCCAAGGAATACCAAGGGTGTGATGGCAAACCACCTCTGAAACGTCTCTTCCCTTAAAAACAAGTCTAGCTCGCCACCTAGTGGTGCATCAGTTCAGCTTCATGTTGGTCTGCAGCACGGCAGCTAGAGTCTACTGGACCCAAATCAGGCATGACTTGGGAATGTTCTTTCTCCTGCGAAAGGCTGCTGACCTCCCCACT
>NW_015225678.1:0-874 GCF_001447785.1 Gekko japonicus | reverse complement strand
GTTGGGTGCCCGTGGGGACTCTTCCTCCCGTACTTTAGCCTACTTCTCAGGAGGGTATTGTCAGGCATGCTGCTCTGAGCTTTGGGGACGAGGGAGAGAATCGCGTTTTAAAAAATGAGGTAGGTGTAGATTTTAGACCTTATTTGGGTGCTAAGGAAAAAGCCCTGCAGATGGTGGCCCTGATCCAAACCCGACTGCTGGTCCCATCGAGCAAGTAGTGGTCCTAGGTGTGGGTAAGACATTCGACCTGAAGTGAAAACAGAAAGTTTGCATCTGTTGAATTAAAGTATCCCTTAGAGGTTAAAGCTTTCAGGGGCAGAAAGGGGGTGTGCTTGCTGCCCCACTCCTGCAGCCGACCTCTGATCCCCTCCCCCCCAGTTATTACGGGAGGGGGGTGTCTTCATGAGCACTGTATGGTGAGGCGTTTGGGGATGCGGGGAAAAGGGGGAGCAGGTGGCCTCGTGAATGGAAATCTCCCCAACCATGGAAACGTTATGCGGGAGCCGAGGAACAAAGTGCATTTTGAGCAGATTTGTGATATTTCTGTTCAGGAGAGTGTTTTTATTGCCACCTGAGATCTGCTTCCCCAGAATCTTGTGAGGGCCTGTTGCAAACGGTAGCTCACAGTAGTGTGCCAGACCCCGACTATGCACAAGAGATTTACCAGTGTGATGACAAAATTAGGGACTTGGCAAATGAAAGCGGTATGCATAGAAAGTGAGGGAGAGGCATGCTTCCTGTAAGACTTTCCCAACTGCAACAGGAAGTAGTTCTTAATTACTTGGAGGGTGCTTGTCAGCGCAGGCTGCGATTTGCACCTTGCGGTAAGAGCTCAAAGATTTATGAAACTTTTACGAATGTGCCAACATCCTTT
>NW_015225677.1:0-874 GCF_001447785.1 Gekko japonicus | reverse complement strand
TGTAACAGGTAAAAAATAAACTGCTTTGGTATAAACAACAATGCAGAATACCACCAAGGGAGGAACAGGAACACGTCAGGTGTACATTAGTGAGCTAGAAGGCTAAGCCAAGATACAAAACCACTATAAGGACAAAACAGAAAGTGTTTCAAGTGATTATAAGCAGAGGCTATAAAATCAAATAACACTTGAAAAATGAGGCAGCTGTTGAAATATTAAAGAAAATGTTCATGATTGCATGCAGGATAGACATCTTCCATATTACATAAAAAGCACCAATGCACTGCCCCCATTCGTTTTGACAGAAGCTGGGATATTATATCTAAATTTAGGGACACATAGCTCAGAAGAGAGGATCCAACTGCAGTGAGATTTCAAATGAAGCAACAAAAAAGCACCTCTGGCAAGAACTGAGGCGATCAACAAATACTCCATAGGAGTAGAAATCAAGATAATACAAGCCTGAAAGTATTTCAAAATTGTAAGTAACAGAATAGACCACACATTTATACTGAAGGTTATGCATGCATAAAAAAATAATTCTTGGGGCTTGTGATATTTTTTCAATCCCTGTCATTAACCATTGCAGCTCTTAAAAAAAAAAGTGACATTTAACACAGGCTGCCTAATCATTACTGAAATTGCTGTTTTTAAGAGCTTCCAGATGAAGTTACTTAACTTGGTGCACTGTATGAAAAATCTTTGTTAAAAACTTTTCTGTTCCAATTTTCTTTCTATAGTACACAAAATAATTGATTCTCTTCCCCTCAACTAGATCAATTTAGGAAAAAACTCAAGAGGTAGGTATCCTCACTATTTTAGTGGCTCCAACGCTTTTTGGAGACATAAACATCCCTGGGACTTTTTGCACTGA
>NW_015225676.1:0-874 GCF_001447785.1 Gekko japonicus | reverse complement strand
AGATTTTGCTGATACTCATTATGCAATTCATGTTCTCGGACTACATTCACAGAGCAGTGCATATGTAAATAGCAAGTGTTTTAGCTATACAAGATCTTCAAAACCAGGCTTCTTGTTTTGAATTATTTTTAAGACATACAAGAAACTGTATACTGCTGAGGCACTGGGATCACTTGCTGGCATCCCTCCCCCACAGTGCCTACCTCCCTGGGCCTGGATAATCTTTCAAGGATCACTAGCAGGCACATTTATCAAATATAAGGAAACATGATCCACATTTCTCAGGAAAGTGTCATTCTTGACTCTTTGATGACCACGGATTTATAGCCGTAATGACAATGTTCATAAAGGGCTTCCGTATACATGAGCAATAGGGGGAAATAAGTGAGGTTTAGAATTACAGTTGATCATTCAAAGATAATGTAAATCCACTGAATAGCCTGCATGTGAAATCCAGAAATCGGTGTGTCATTCATTAGCTTTGACATTACTCTTCTCTCCCCCCCCCCCAGTGGACAGCGGGGAGTCTTCACTGCGGAGTCCTCTTGTCTTGACTGACAGCTTCAAAAAGTACACACACAAAAGTCCATGGATTAGCACATTTGCATCAGAGTGCACTTTCCAGCTTCCTTCAACCCAATCAGAATTCTCTTTTCTACTTTTAATACCGTATTCAATCTAATGTTTGTGAGTGGAGATTAATATAGAGTACAATCATCACTATCTGTATTTCTCAGCCAGTTTTGTTCTTATTTTGAAAACTACTGATAGAAAAATTAATTCACATATGTATGCAGCATAAACATTATTTGTATGGTTCAAGTGGTCTCTCTGTGCCTTCTACTTTATGACTAGACACAGATGTCCCCCCCCC
>NW_015225675.1:0-874 GCF_001447785.1 Gekko japonicus | reverse complement strand
CGTGATCGCTTGTCTGTTAGCCCTTTGGACAGCTCCTGGGAAAGGTGGGCATTTTCCAGACAGCCTTAATGTTCTGGTTTCATTTCCTTTTGTTACTCCCCCCCCCCCCATTTCCACACAGCTTTGTTAGCACTCCCTTGTTGTCCTGGCTTGGAAGACAGGGCAGCAAGGGATTGCTAACAAAACTGTGTGGAAACGAGGGGAAAAACACAGTGACAAATGGAAATGTAACCAGAACATTAAGGCTGTCTGGAAAACGGCTCGATTTGCGCTTGCTGGCTGAGGTGCTTCTAACGCGTCTGTCGGCGCTGCTTCCCTCTTGAGGCCATCGTTCCCTCCTTCCTTCACCCTCTGAATTAAGACCGTCCCCAGCCCCTGTCCTGCCGCCCAGCGCCCACCCACATGCAATTCTTTCAAGTGCTGCGTGCACACTGATGGAGATAACGTCATTACGTAACACTCATCCCCCTTTCAATATGATAATGTTGGATTCCCATGGCAGAGGAGCTTAGCGCGTGTGTTTTTCACAGTAGCTTAGAGGAGCATTAAAACCTGAGCGCGGCCTGCCAGGTCAAGTCAAGAGGAGGCCTGTCCCCTGATCTTGTCCCGTCCCATTTCTCAGCAAGTGTCTGTCTGGGGTTGGTGAGCCCATATTGCAGCCCAGGGTTCCTGAACCGTGATCTGTCGGAGCAGGCGCTCACTTGAACACCCGGGGCACGTGAGCATGGTTCCGCTTAAGCGCGGTCGCTTCTGCGCTGTAGAAACCCATGCCAAAGGCCTCCCAGGTCCTCCCGTGTCCTTTGGGTGCCTGGCCCAAGGCTAGCTCTCCCCGCAGTGAAAAGTCGGGGGCAGAGGCAAAGACATCAGGGTGGTT
>NW_015225674.1:0-874 GCF_001447785.1 Gekko japonicus | reverse complement strand
TCTCTTCTCTTCTTCTCTTCCCTGGACTTAATCCTGAGCAGCCGGAGCTCTCCATATGCCTCAAGGCTGGCCACCATGGTTCTTTCTCAAATTAGGGACATGGCACCACCAGCACCTGGGGTGGGTGAGAACAGCAGTGCAGAATTCGAGTTGTGGTGTACCTTCTTGGTAGGTGCAGCAGTGGCAAACACTGCAGACTCCTTTCCAATAGATGTGGTCTCAGTTTCCCCAGCTGGCAGGAAGAGCTGTGGGTGGCTCAGATGGGGTGCTCTAGGCCTTCACAGCTCCAGAGTTGCCCCCGTAAGAGTGGCCAGAGCAACCAAGGAGGAGACATGTAGTTGGGTGTCCTTCTGGCACTTGCCAAAAGAAGAATAAATGAACTCTGTGGTGCCTGAATCCAGCTAGCATCATTCTCTCTCAATGAGGCTTCTTCCTCTCTGTGGGAGTAAGACCCTGGTGGTGCTGCAAGAAGGGAGGGAAATCTGAGCTATTTGCCCCCTCACCAAGGGTATTGAGGGCACTGTGCTCTGGTGTTCCTGGTGTCTAGTTGATCAGTGCCAGAAGATGGCGTTGGGGAATCTCTTTTGGTTCCTTGCACTGTGGTGTCCTTTAAAGTTCCATCTTGCACCCATGCTATTTAACAGCATGAAAGTGCTGCACCATCTGCATGAAATTTCTGGCAGAATTTATCCCAAGATTTGGTGTGATGTATTAGCTGTCGGGGAAATCTTTCTCTGCCAAAGTCTCTGGAGAAATGCTGTTAGTGTACGCAGTACTGAGCTTGATGAACCTATGTATGGCCATAAATAAGGCGATTGTAGGGGATGCAAGTGCATCCAAAAGAAGAAGTGAAGAAGAGATGGTTTTTATACCC
>NW_015225673.1:0-874 GCF_001447785.1 Gekko japonicus | reverse complement strand
ACACAAGCAATGACAGGGTGATATGAGGGTATGTGGGAAAGAGGACTGTTGATCCAGAAGCCCCACTATCCAAGAGATAAGTGTGCATGAATGCTTAGAGTATGCATGCACGGCACACATACACAAGATCCAGTGAAAAGAGTAAAAATTACTGCATTCATTTGTGCTTGAGCAATGATGTCACACACCCAGCTCTTTGAAAAAAAAAACCCTTCTGTTGATACCCATCAACCAATCAATCATTCAGTCTATCTGTGTCTGCCAGCTGAGGATAACACGAGCTGACCCACAAAGGTACATATCATAATCAATCCATCAGTTTTTAAAGGGACACGATACTCTCTGAAGTTTTAGAAGGTAACAGAGAGAGGGGGTGAGAATGTACTGGATGCGAATATACTGGGAAATGCCTATTGTATAGACTACCAGCCCCTTTCACAGCTGGGACCTAGGGGAAGCATTAGCAGAGTAGTCCAATAACTTTTTCAGGCAGTTACCTCCCTCCCCGCAGCACCTTACACTTCGGCAATGGATGCTTGCCCCTCGATGCTCCATTCGTGCAATGACTGTGCTGTAATTCTTTCAGTGACGTCGTTTGGACCAGGTCGCCAAGGATTCGGGATCTGTGAGCAAGACTGAGCTACTTTGGCATTACTCACCCATCCTATGATGCATCTGTGCAGCTGGGTCCCCTCAGTCTGACTCGGTTGGAAATAGCAAACAGCAGGAAGTCCAGCTTCCAAAGCTCCCTTCAGGAGGAGAAGAGGGAAATTCAGTTTTCTTTCTTACTTTCTCACTCTTGATTAGAAAACTTAAAAAACCGCACCAAATACGTCTGATACAGAACAAAGAGAGAACAATCTGTAGTAGCGCA
>NW_015225672.1:0-874 GCF_001447785.1 Gekko japonicus | reverse complement strand
GTCCCAGTGAGAAAGGCAGACTATAAATCACATCAATAAAAATAAATAAATTTCTAATCATGTGGCAGATTTCTGATGGCTCAACTATATTCACAGCACATTTGCTTGTACATACAAAATCCTGTAAAGCAACCTTTGTCATGCAGCCATCGTTAAGGAACAAAATGCCACCCGAACCCATCAAACAGCCTTTCAAACACAGAGGAAAACTATTATTGTGTAGTTCAGACCCGACATCACATTGCAAGATCATAGAGACGTTAGTCTCCCCCGCCCACCCCAATGTGTTGATGTTTGTACAGTCTTGCTGCTAATTACATCAATGGTACAATGCTTCAATGAGCTTCCAAACATGAAGCTCTTCATCACGAGATAAAGACCCATCCCATAATTATGAGGTCCAGCTATTGCTCTATTAGAGAGCTAATGTTTCGTCTCCCAAAGTCATTCATGTTTTTAAAGCAATGGCAAAAATCAATACATGCGAAAGCAACCCCCACCCCACCCTCTGATCTAGCCTTCCAAATGCTACAGTCATCGTGCATGCATGTTTACTGGGAAGAGGTTCCACAAAGTTCAAATGGGGCTTCACTCCCTGGTAAATGTTCATCAGACAGCAGCCTTTACATTATTGCAAGTCAGCTGCTATTTAGAAGTTTTCTTTTGCTTCGTTGCATTCAAGAACCCGGCAACTTGCGTGTGACACTTCCCATGGATTCAGCTGACCTGAGAGAAAACTTATCCCCAAACTGTTCTGAAAGTGTTTCAATTACTGGTGTCAAGTCTGGATCAGAGGGCTGGTAAGAGAACTTCCTGAGACTGAGGTCATCAGTCAAGTTGCTGTTGCCTGTGCTCCCCTGGACAGCGGCTGTAT
>NW_015225671.1:0-874 GCF_001447785.1 Gekko japonicus | reverse complement strand
CAAATCAGCAATCTTGCAAATGTCTTTTCTTGAGAAGTCCTCATCTTCTGTTTCACATACTTGAGAAGTTTTTCTGGTTACAGCACTAATCCAGAAATGACAATGAGGCTTGGTACACTTACTAAATTTCATTTGGAGAATGATTTCTTAAATTCATGTCCCAACTTAATCCCCTATATAGAAACTGGGCTTCTATAGATTCTCATACCTACTTCTTCCTTTCTCACTAATCCTGGTGCTGTAGGGTCTGAGAAGAGTCACACACATTTTTCCTTCTGTCATTCTATACCCTTTAAAGTACAATTTTAATTTATCCCTTTGCCCTAAACTCACATTTTAATATTTTCCATTCATCTATTATTAAAACTGCAATAAACTGCTTGCTCTCCATTTAAATTCTGGCAAACAAGAATGTCCTTAGCCATAAACTTTGATCTGTCACTTTGCTATCAGTATTTTATTTGATTTCTGTCTTGTTGAAGGAGCCCTGTCTAGAGATACTTGTGTGAGGCAGCCCGATCCATAATGCATTCTGCCATTCAGTTGATGCACTATTGGAGCTGGAGACTAATAGTCTGAGCCTGTGATCTCCCATGTGAGCAAACAAGCATGTGGGGATTGGTTGGAAAGGCTGCTGATCTTTACAATGGCACCTCAAGGTAAGGAAGGAAATTGTGGCATTGTCTATAACTATTCGCTACTAAAGCAAATACTACTTAATAAAATCATGGGAAATACAACCAATACAGTACAGAAATGGTTGCCATAAAGCCAGCCAAATGGCTTTCGGACCTCTACGGAGCCAACCATATACAATCTGTAACTCATTTTAGATGGGACTGCACATGAAAACATCCCAGCGATGTCAGCTGAT
>NW_015225670.1:0-874 GCF_001447785.1 Gekko japonicus | reverse complement strand
CTTCATTTGGTACTCACTTCCAAAAAGATGTATCACAATGATAAAAAGCTAAGCAGGAATTGAGTGAAGAATGGCATGTTACCTCAGCAGAGACTTGCTTGTTAATTAACAGTAATGTGTGGCTGAAGGAGTTTGCTGGAGATAATTGATGGTTAGGAGGGAAAATGTTTACCCCTTCTCATACCCAACAACTTGAGAGTATTTGCACAGGAGATTTCATGGGCAGGAAGGGAATGTACCACCAAGAGTTTTCTCCAGCCTACCCTCCTCCAAGTATTTCCCCCCCCACCCCATGTAGTTATTTCTGGTCTCATAACTGGCTGAGGATAAAATATTGAAAGGCTGTGGGGAGGGGGGGAATTGGTGGATTAAAGAAGGGTTAAGAACCCTTTCCCACTCCTCCATTGTTACTCCCCTACAAAAGCCCCCACTGGACCCGTATGTGTATTGCAGCTGAAACAATTTTGGGAATATACATCTTTTGCCAAAGTAACTTGTACTTCTGACCTAAGACAACACATGGCATGACAGAGAAGACAGAGAAGCTTTCTAAAAGTTGATAGAAATCCTTTCAACACATATTTGTTGTTTACAGGGCTGCGAATATGCAATTAAATTATTTCCACCACACCCTACCCCTGTTAAGTGTATATTGATCTAAACCCTCTGGGGATACTGTAGTCTAAGAACAGCCTTCTCCGAAATGGACCTGTAGATCTTCCAGAGTACTGAGGCCATTATCAAAGGTCCTTGTTCATATCTCATTCCTCTGTTTGAGGTAAGGGTATCACTCTGGGACTGAGAGAGATGCAGACAAGCAGAGTGCCTTCTTTGCTGGGACAGCTGCCGGAGAGAATTAAACAACCATCCAATT
>NW_015225669.1:0-874 GCF_001447785.1 Gekko japonicus | reverse complement strand
CAGTTGTTTAGCTTTGGTAATACTGGCGGAATTTAATGTAAGCAAACCCTTTGTGTCTAGACCTTTTGCCAAATTTTTGGACATAGGCTTTTAGGATAACTCCCTTGGAAGGAACAATGGAGCTAACAGGTGCAGCAGCTGAGAAGCAAGAGAAGTGTGTACGTGACAGCACCATTTAATTAATTGCCTGGAGTTATTGAGAGCATAAATAAATGCTGCTAATAGCATAGTGCAAGGCAGATGTTGTGGCACCAAAATCAGCCCAAGAACAGCACAGCTGAGTAAATGGGCGAATGCCAGTTGTTGGAAGATTGCGGTGTGCGAGAGTGATACTTCAGTAAGTTGTGAACAGCAGAAAGTGTCGTGACTACGATGGAGAATTCCATCTGAGGGAGAGGATAATTTATAGCAGAAGATAGAAAGTTTTATATGAAGTAGTAAAAAATTCAATTTAAAAGCTTCCTCAAGAGAAAGGGATTTATTCTTTATGTCAAGGAAGTGAATTGTTGCTGAATAGGAAAGAAAAGCCCAGTTTAACAAATGAGGGCTGGGTTAAACAGTCCATATGTTACCTTAACAGTGAAACATGTAATCACTTAATGGGCATCTGGCTGTGTTCCAGGCTCCAGCTTTTAGTCTTTGAAGGTTTGAATTGTACTGTAGCTGTACAGGATCCCGTTTTGCATCCCTGCAAAGATGGCCATGGGTGGGAGGGCTGGTTTAGTTTCTTGGCTGCTGAGAGCAAGCTGAGAAAGGGCATTCTCATCTGCTGCTCCTGTTTGTGATATTTTCCCCAGCCTTCAGGAACGAGGTAAAGAAAAGGGTAGTTCAGCTGTCATAGAAGCCTCTTTATTCAGTGGGGGGGGGGGGGCGG
>NW_015225668.1:0-874 GCF_001447785.1 Gekko japonicus | reverse complement strand
GCTCTCAAATGAAGACACAGCCACAATGTCTGTGGCAAATACCTAGTCAAGTCAGGCAGGGTGTGCTTATAAGTATCTTCCCAGCAGATCACACCATTATACCCAATAATGTCTCATTCAGCATAGTTCATTATGAAGAGCACTCCCCCATACCTTGGCAGCATCCTGAATATTTTGCAGCCGCAATTTGATCACTTGCTGTAACTCATTAGTCTGTCGCCCAAGTTCCGACACTTGTTGACATATTCCTTCAGTTGAGTATACGCTTGCCAGATATTCTATCCTCTCATTCATGGCTTCAATATCTCCATGGATCTCACTAGACTCTTCAAGCATGGCCTAGGTTGAAGACAGAAGCACAATTTGTGTAAATTTTCAGATCCCAAGCCAGCAAATGCTAAGACTGTTCAATCATAATGAACAAAGCACTCAGACTGGATATTTCAGCTTCATTTTCCAAGGATGTAGTTGAATATTGCCCTTGGATCTCAGAACAAACAGACAAAACAGCAATTTGCACTTAACTACAATTCCTTGTACAAACACCTAGGTAAATGTGTAGACTACAACATTCCAATTTTTACAATTTATTTTCACATCCCATTTTAAGACATGGGGCATCAATTAGAGTTGATTTACATTATCCTAAAATCCAAGTTATAATACATAAAAATAAATATAACAATAAAAACAACAAACAGCAATTGAAAGAGAAACCAGTAAAAGGGAGGAAAAATCCTCATTCATTCTCCCCAACAACCAAATACTAACCAGCTACCCAAAAGGCCTGCAGTTCTCAGAGTGTGAACCATTCTTACCCAAATATTTTTTTAGAGAAATCTTGCAACACCTATTTTTATTTTAACAAAATTCT
>NW_015225667.1:0-874 GCF_001447785.1 Gekko japonicus | reverse complement strand
CCCCCCCCCCCGGTTTTCTTGAGAAAACCTGGATGTATTTGGGAAGCCGAAATATTCCTGAAAAATACCAATAAGGGGTAGACCCGAATGCACACCCCTAATTACCAAGCTGGATTCAGTAACAGAAAGATTATCTTTCAGATAGCAGCGGTGACAGTAGCTTTTCCTTAGCAGCGAATGCAAGTCGAGGAACAAAATAAAGAATGCATTGCCAACTGACCTGCAGAGGGAAATCAGCTGCCTCAAATCTGCCTGTAACTTTGTATATTAAACTTTATGTCAGGAGTGGGCAGAAGCTAGGCCACTAGCCAACTTCTGGTAGACCATCTAGCACATGCTGGTTATTGGGATTATTGCCAAGCCTGCTGGAGTAGATGGACTTTGGCTTGACCTGGCTAAGCACTTAAGTTTTAAAACAAGACAATCACTTAGCACAGCTATGTGTTAACTGCCAAGAGATCCCAATTATGCTCTCTTGTTTCGTAACTATAAAGCACACCTGTGCACTATGGGGATGCCATTAGGAAGGGGGGAAAGCATGAGAAGGAGCTTTGGGTAAACATATTCAAACTTTAAGGCAACATTCTATGTCGAAGATGAAGTAAAAAGAAATAGGACCTCAACATATTGTGTTCGATCCCACCTAAAGTTTCCACAAGCATGGTGGTAGGGCAATATTGACTCATTTCCCCCTTCTATGAAGGGCCTCTAAGCTTCAGGCTATTCCTGGGGGTCTCTTGTACCCCTGGGAGTAACATTCCAGGGGACATTTGGAACTGCAGCAGGAAGGTAAAGTCAGGGAAGGCGTGCTTCCATGGATGTAAATCCCTTGGTTTGTGGAAATTTTAGGCGAGACATGAGCCAAAGCCCAAAT
>NW_015225666.1:0-874 GCF_001447785.1 Gekko japonicus | reverse complement strand
TTGCCATGGGACTTTAGTTTGTTAGAGCCAGGAAGCACTGGATTTACAATCAACAGTTGACTTCCGTTCTTTTTCTTTGCAGATTTTGTGGATCATTCCACTGAAAGCTGTCCGATGGGTTTTGGTCGTATTTGCTCTGTGTCTTTCAGGATCAGTTTTAGCAATGACATTTTGGCCTGCTGTTAGAGATGATAATCGAAGGATTGCAGTGGCTACAATTGTGACAATTGTACTTCTCCATGCTTTGCTAGCTGTTGGTTGCTTGGTATGATACTTCTCTTTCCTCACAGTTCATCAATATATACTTTCCTCTGAGATCAGTTTCCCATGCAGTTCAAAGTACAGATGCTGTGATTTTTTTTAATGGAGGACACTTCAAACTACACAGCAGAAGAGATGTTATTTAAACATCGTTAGAAATCTTATTTAAATATCTTTAAAAATTTTCTGTTTATGCAACTCAGCGGAAAAAGACTAGAGATTGATTTAGCATTTTTTGTTAAATTTCTAGTACACACATTTGCGTAATTTATTTATTTATGTAGCTAGAAGATTTGTATGCCACCTCTTCAGAACTGCTCTAGTAGCTTGAGCACAAGTAAAACAGAACTAAGCAAACAGCCGTGAAAACAATAGAAATAAATCATACCAACCAAAACAAAAACAAAATCAATAAAAACATTTCAGTAAAATCAGCAAGAAAAACGCATAAAACAAAGCAGTCCAAAATGTTTCCTTCCATGTTACTATAAGCTCTTTGGACTGCTCAAGCCTTTTTTCTCTTCCCCATTGGTTTACTTTCCACCCCTTTAAATTACATTCATCTGTCCTCCGTGTCTCATGACTCCTAGTGCTCCAGCCTTTTCAGATGATT
>NW_015225665.1:0-874 GCF_001447785.1 Gekko japonicus | reverse complement strand
GAACAAACTTATCAAAAGGTGTGGATTTAACCTGCGATAGGTCTAAAGTCCAAATTCCAGGGACATAAATAATGGGAAACATGGCGTAGTGTTATCTTTAGTTTTCTTTTGGAGCCAAGGCTTGCTGGAATGCCCGTAAGGGCAATAATTTATGTTTGTTCTTCTGCTAGCTGGTTTCCTAATTTTCAGAGATTTAACACAAAAGTAGGTGTGAAAAGTGAGTGCTTCATCATAGTAACAGGAAAGAATATGGATTACCTTTTCCTCATAAACCCTGGCAATGCAGATGGCTTGTCTACCACACAGTGAAGGGAGTCTGTATTCCTGTACTTTGAGTGGGATTTGTGCTCTCTAGTGACCTCTCTTTTTCATGACACTTGAAGCATGTCATGGGTCTGAACAGCTGCTGCTGACCCGACAAGGACCCCTTTCTGCACAAACTGAAAGCATAGCCTGATGGGTCTGAGGCATGCCATTGCTTTTTACCAAATTTCAGTATGACTTCATACAGGGAACAGTGTTGCCCAGGCAAAAGCATCAATACAGAGACTTGCATGCTGCTTCAAACCTTCCTGGCACTCCTCCAGTCAAGAAGGGTGTCCTGGAGGCCTCTTTGATGGCACATAGACCTTTGAGTTGTGCTCCCACACTGCATGCCGCAAACTAGATGTTACATACCAGGTGTGTATTACTTTTCTCCAGTATTTTTTAAATAAAGCAGCCACTGGGCTGCAAATGAGAGTACAGAATTAACAGGACCAGAGAAGGGATGCTTAATTTTTTTCACATCTACCTGTTCTGCTATATTTCAAAATAAACTTCAAGCTGCTTTTCTTCTCACAGGGGATAAGCTGTAATTTTGGGGGATCCCCAG
>NW_015225664.1:0-874 GCF_001447785.1 Gekko japonicus | reverse complement strand
CCTGCAACCTCTGTTGAACCCTAAGACTACTCTATAAACTTCCTTGTGTTCCATTTTCTCCTTTCTTTTCTCCTTTTTTAATATATCATTCCAGTTTTCTCTGGCCTCTCTTTTCATTTACTGGCTCACTTCTGCCAATCATTTTTTCCACTCTCCTAGTGATCAATGGCCCTTTGCCCTAGTGATGACTAGCCGGGCTCCCAAGGCTGACATGGCTGTGCTTGCTTTATATTAGGATTGGAACACTGGTGCAAAATGCTCACAGGTGCTAGGATCTTTTCGAATCAATTACATGTCGAGTTTCCTGGTGCCTGCCACTTTACATAGTATTTTATTACAATGCTGATGGTGGCATAATTGTTAATGTTTTCTTTACCGTTTCCTGGAACAGCTAGACTAACTGTATTTCTACTTTTGCAGACTCATCCAACAAAGTGTGAAAATCTTCAGTGAAGCTTTCAAGGCAGCACATAAATTGCACAATGACATAGTTCTGTGCACCATTTGGTTCTTCTACATAACCTCTTTTAATCCTGTACCTAAGAGTTATGGATTACATGTTTCCTAACTAATTTTTAAAGCTGCATGCTATATGAGTAGACAATACTGTGTGGCTTTGGACATAAACAGCTTGACTGCATTTTGAAAACCGAGTAGTCCTCTATTCAGTTGAGTGGATGGTGGACATAGGATCCCATCTACTATTCATGACCGGGGTCTGCCTGTGGTTTGCATGTGTGTGTACAGCTTTATGTTACAGTCCCTGACTGAATAACATAGTCTCCAGCCAAACAGACAGAGCCTGCTCCAGGCACACATCTTTAGCTGAGTGCAAAGAGGCGGGGCAGAGCCTGCCACTGTGACTATAGTATGG
>NW_015225663.1:0-874 GCF_001447785.1 Gekko japonicus | reverse complement strand
GAAGCCCAAATACAAGACCTCGGAATGGTCAGTTAAAGTGCAAGAGGGCCAAAGTTTGATCAAAGGCCATGTTCATATTGGCTGTTGAGGGCTTTTCTGCCTGTCTCAACTGGTATAGAAGTAAGCTGGTAGTCAGTTTAAAAAAACCTGTTGGAAACTAGTTGCTGACCAGGGTCATAAACGTCTGGAAGTTCTTTCAGCTGCTGTATCCCTTTCAGTACTGATGTGTCTCTGCCCTTGTTCTTCTTTCCCAGGAAAGATTTGGTTAACTCTAACCATCCTGCTGAGACTACTGGTGATCTTCTTCGCAGCGTACCCTCTCTACCAAGATGAGCAGCAGCGCTTCATCTGCAACACCTTGCAACCGGGATGCGCCAACGCCTGCTATGACATGTTTGCACCCATATCCCACTTCCGGTTCTGGCTCATCCAGACTGCCTCCGTCCTGCTCCCTTACTCCCTGTTTTGTGTCTACGTGTTTCACAGTGTGGCCAGGCAGCTTGTGAAGGCCCGTTCCCTGCCTTATCGCCAGTATAAAGAGATCAAAGCCACATCGGGCCACAAAATTTCAAAGAAGTCTTCCAAAGGGGCGGCAGGCAGCAGAATCCCCTGTGAGGCAAACAAAATGGATATTCCAGATTTTTCCAAAGCGTATATCGTCCAGCTTCTTCTGAGAATGCTGGTTGAGGCCTGTTTTGGGTCGGGCCATTACTATCTTTTTGGATTCTTTGTTCCCAGACGTTTCGCCTGTTACCAGTTTCCTTGTGCGAGCTACGTCGAGTGTTTTGTTTCCAGGCCCACCGAGAAATCCATCATGATGTTCTTCATCTGGGGTCTCAGCGGCTTCTCCTTCCTCCTCAGCCTCATTGACCTG
>NW_015225662.1:0-874 GCF_001447785.1 Gekko japonicus | reverse complement strand
TCCAGCAAAAGCCAGGCATGCTCAGCTCAGTGCTGGTTGGCTGGATCTTGCTTACGTCAACCACGAAGCCGCCTCTCCGCTCTTCTTTGTGTGGGGCTGTGCGCACTGGTGATTGACGTAAGGGCCAGTCAACCATGAAGCTACTACCTCTTGTTGGATAAACTCTGTGCACAGTGCTGAAAGGCTGGTGCTCTGCCTCACTCACAACCCTTTCCCCTCACCCAGCAAGGCTCGGTAGAGTGCTGACAGCTAACCCTTTGGTCAATTACAAAGCCACCTTGTCCCTATTTTAACATTAACTTTCCCCCTAAAGAGTCAAACAAACATTTGATCAGATAATCTAAAAGGGCATATGGAGGAAAAATAAGGGACCCAGAAAGCAATGTTAGCTTGAGTCCTACAATCAAGTTCTGCGCATGCTAGATAGACTCTGCTGCACAACACATGCTTCCTTGGCCTTTAGCAATTCCATCTGTGCAAACTGCATAGTCTTAAATGGGCCCTTGTGCAAATGGAAGCGCCAAAGGAAATGGGAGTGTGCTGTACAGCAGAGACTGTCCAGCGCACATGGAACTCCTTAATAGAATTCAAGCTACTGAATTTGGAACTGGGTGTGTTTCAGGGGCAAAGGTCGCCGGGGAGAAAAACCTGCCCCAGCTCCTGAGCTGTCTCTTGCTACCTTACACCGGTGGATGTGAAGAAGGGAACCTTCTTATTGGACACCGGTACAGAAGAGCACCACACCAGGGAATCTGGATAGACAACCTTTGTTAAAGCAAGAAGGTATGAAACCCTCATGTCTCGATTTTGAGAAAATGGGGAGGGGGTGTCTTGCATCTGTAATTAATAGTTGTATTCAGTGTTCCCTCTAAGC
>NW_015225661.1:0-874 GCF_001447785.1 Gekko japonicus | reverse complement strand
ACTCGATTGTGCGACTGAACAATAACAACCCTTCTTGGTCATCCCTGGCGGGACCTGCCTGCCGCTCTGCCTTTCTATGTCTGTCAGCTGGGTATTGGAGGCATTTCTTCTCAATGGCATAGCCCTCTAGAATGCCCTCTAGGGGCAAGGACAGGGATGGTAGTTCCCGGCCAGCCTCTGGACGGATGCCTATGGGCCCCACGTTGGGGATCCCTGTTATAGTCGGCCTGGAGTGTTGCCTGGAGTGCCACCTTAAAAGGGAAGGCATGTCTTCCTCATGCAACTATGTTCCTCCATCCCCAGATTTCTCTGTATTACTTCATGCCTAAGAACTTGCAAATTTCCTTGAATGAAAAATCTCACCAGATGCCTGCAGCTCCCGCCGTACGGGGGTTCCTCCCCGCTGTGGCCACCATTCACTTGAGGAAGTGCAGCCGAGAAGCCATGATCATCTCCTTTGTCTTCATTATACGAACCTCTGTTCCGACACGCGTTCCGATGTAAGGCCATTTACCTTGGCTCCCGACTACATTTAATCTCATTACGTTGACTGTCATTACTGTAACATCTTTATTCCACTTGAAAGACTTTAAAGCTCCAGAGGATTGTATTACAGGGAGGGCAGAATATGCTTTATTGAAAAGGGCCTTGTGTAAATTCCAGATATGATCATGCCATCCATTCTGATGAGCCCCGCCGCTACCGGCCTTCTGCTAATGCATGGACTGCGGCTCATGTATTGAAAACGAGAGGGAGGGTTGGATCGTGCCAAGGGTGGGGGGAAACATATCTTAACTACGTGGGTTTCAGGAGGAAATGAATCCGAAAGAGGTTTAAAAACCACATTTTCTAACCTGGCAAGGGGAGGGAAGTG
>NW_015225660.1:0-874 GCF_001447785.1 Gekko japonicus | reverse complement strand
TTGTTGTTGTTTGGTTGCTTCTTGAATATCTTATACTGTCTGTGTTCTGTCTTTTGTAATATGTCTTGAGTCTCAGAAAGAAAAGCAGGCTATAAATGAAGCTAAATACAATAACTGGGGAAATGCACAAGGTTGCAAGCTCAGCTTCCTAGATCACAAGAGATGCACTGTGATCCGCAGTGACCGGTAGAGACATTAGTGGATGTGACATCGGTAAAAATGTCCGCAGCAGACACATTTTGTGACTACAGCCGGGTGTGCTTTGAGGACTGCACTGACCAGATAATTTGGAGACAGCTCTGCCTATCCCATGTCCTTTCCCATTTCTCCACTGATTGATGGCCAGTTGTGTTACATTACTGCCTTAGTGTTATGAGGAGAAAAGAATTCAACCAGAGGGAAGCTGTCACTGCTGGAGTTACTGCCAGCATAAATTCTGACGTGTGAAATGATAACCTGCCACCCCATCTAATCTAGATTCTGTAGAACAAAGCATGCTAAGAATAGTAATCTTAATTAGCAGCACCATCTTGATGTTTAAGAAGGGACTACTGAATGACAGCTGCAGACCTCTCTGCAGCAGGCAGGATTAGCCCCTAGCTACACAGTTAAATAGTCACATACAGAGGCACTATATTGCTTTACTATGTCAGTGAGAATCAAGTTTTTTGCAGGAGAATACTTTTTAAAAAATTCACAGAGAAGGTACTTGTATTCCTGACATTTCTTTCCTTTCTTTAAATACCCATAAACAGGTGAAGATGTTTTGGTTTTATTCAGCATTCCTTCAGTGATCTTTCCCTCCCTCCCCCAAAGTTTAAATTGTTGTTTCTATGTTTTGCATTTATTTTAGTTCTGGTTTTAATTGTTTTAA
>NW_015225659.1:0-874 GCF_001447785.1 Gekko japonicus | reverse complement strand
GGAAGCATAAATATTATTTTAATAGAAGAGGTTTTTGCCAAGGATACACTGAAATTCAGCTAGGGATTGTAGTGTTGGTGCACCACTCTACCATCCTGTCATGCTGTGTCAATGCAACATGATGAAGCATGGCTATCCAGTGCCTTCTGATGCTCCCAGCAAGGAGGGTCTTACGTCAGGCAGTGGATGCTAGGAAAGGCCAAGGGCCTGACTTAATATAAGCAGCTTTGGTCGCTTGCTCATCTCCAGATCCTTAATTCTGTTCATAGTGTTGCGAAGCTTATTACTTTTAGAACATGCTTGCTCTGCTTGGAACTACATTTGGAAACAGCAGTTGAGTGGGTGGGTGTTAGTAGTTTCAGAATCCAAAGATTGCAGATTAGTGGTAGGAACCTAGATACTTAGGGTGATGAGTTTGCCTTTGTGGGATGTGGGTTGTTCACTTGTCAGGTGTAGCTAGTGCTTTATACGATGATACCCCTTCACAGTGACATCTGTGGCCAAGGACAGTGCCCTCCTTCCGTTGTGTCTGATATATCGGCTGCAACAACCCTACCTAGAAAGTAGAAAGTATTGCCACCATCTGGACCCAGTTTGAGGTGCTGCCATTCTGAAGCGATTCAGAGCCTGAATCCTGTCTGTCTTAGTTCAACACTTGCTTTGTGAACTCCACCCACCCCCTGACAGCGTACTATGATGTATGACAGGCAAGATGACAGCCAAGGTACAAGTAGTCTATTAGATCATCTTGATCTGAGGTGACAGTTAGTGTGTCATGTGACATGTCACCAGGTCCGGAGTTGCATCCTCCTGACTACTGCCACCATGAGTCAGCACTACAATTATGATTGGTGCTCAGATGTATATATTCAGT
>NW_015225658.1:0-874 GCF_001447785.1 Gekko japonicus | reverse complement strand
CCAGCAGGATGGCTGAATTATCAACTGCTAGGGTTGCAGCAGGATCTTTGCCAGAAGCAGAGACTTTTGAAGGACTGCTGTGCCCAAACCTTGCAGGCACCTGGGGTAATTTCTTGCTACCAGCTGTGGCTGAAGAAAGGCCAGGTTTTGTAGGGGGCCAGGTCTTTTGCTAAACTTTTTGCTGTATTAGCTGCAGCCATGGTGGCTGTGTGTGTGACTTTACTGGCTTTCTTCACAGGGGGCACCTGACCCTTAGCCACACTGGGTTTTTGATGGGAGCAGAGCACTTTGAAGGCAACTTGCCAAATGAATATGCTCCAAACTTCCCAACTAAACTAAAAGATTTAAAGGGTAAATCTGCCTCCGCCTTTGAACAGTAAATTAAAGTGCCCGCTGAAATTTCACAGCTTAGTTATAGCTGATCCAATTATTGTAGATGTAGACAGAGGGTGGATAAACACAGGAGGACCTATTAATGAAATGGCAACCACAAGTTAAAATCTACTACAGAAAACCCCACAGGGGTCACAAGCCCCACTTACCCTATTAAAAATTATAGTAAGCAAAAAAAACTTAGGGTAGACAACAGTGAGGCTGGAAATAAAAAGTGGTATTAGTACGGACTAATTTAAAAGCAAATGACAAACCCCAGGCACAGTGCCCCAGGAGGCAGTGCCCCAGCAAATAAAGACCCTGCAGAGCAAGTCAGTATGGTCTTCTCCATCTGGCAGCAGCCCTCCAGGGTCTCAGGCAGAGGTATTTCACATCACCTACTGCCAGGTCATTTAACTGGAAATGCCAGGGATACAAGCAGATGCCCTACAAACTGAGCCACTGCCTCCACTATTACATAGAATTAATAACTTGTTCAGTC
>NW_015225657.1:0-874 GCF_001447785.1 Gekko japonicus | reverse complement strand
AGGGGGGGAGCTCTTTATCAATTTACATAAGTTTATTTGCCTAGATGCCTAGAAGAGATCCTTACATATCACTGGCAACCAGGCAAGTATTATCTGCAAGATTATCATGGTGGTATCTTAATAACATTTATATAACAGATTTCAGTTTCTGAAAGGGCTTCACATAGAGTATTGATTGAAAAGAGCCCTGTAAGGTAAACCAGTATTAGTATTTAATTTAAGAATTAGTGGATTTCCCCTGTTCTGTTCCTTTATTTTGTGGGTTTGCTGTAACCTCCACTGAGCTCCTTGTGAAGTCCAGTTTAATCGGGAAAATGTCTAAAATTATGTCTCCCACCAAAGGATGCACACAGGTTTCAGTTAGAAATAGATGAACTCCCCCTAGCTGAATGTGGAAGCGGGCTCAGCCATCCAAACTACTTGAAAATAGAATAATAGGGGGAGGGAAGAGACAAAAATGAACTGACAGCAATGAGTTCAGAATTCTGTGGCAAACGTTATATGTTCAGTCCTCTGTACAAAATCCAGAAATTAAGAAAATATATACAATGGAAGATTTCTAGTTTATTGGTTACACCTTGGACTAAATAAATCAGGGAATCTTGAACGCCAAAATGTAAGGAGAAATTTGAAACATCCCTAATCCAGATATTGCAAGTGACTCAAGTGAGGCTGCAAGTGGGTGAACAAAATGACTTCCACTTTAAATCTGAATTCCTGAATCTTAGCTATCCACAACAGCAGCTGTTCCATGGAATTTAACTACACATTTATTAAATTTCTTTTCCTTGTGCCATTATCAAACTGCAGCTGACATTTCACTGAAGTCACTCGTTTATAGTGCAATCCTAAACATAGTTATACCTTTCTGAAT
>NW_015225656.1:0-874 GCF_001447785.1 Gekko japonicus | reverse complement strand
CAGATATGCCTTGCAAAAGCTTTAATGCAGAACACCAGCAGCTCTGAATGTGGCTCGTTCTGAAGGACGGACAACCACAGGGTGCCACGAACAAGCAGCGTTAGTCTTCGGGTAGGTGACACAACACGAGTCAAAAGGCAAAGATCTTGTTCCTCCAGTAATTTTCTGTGAAATCACAGTGACTGGTACCCGCACTCCAAAAGCTTCATGCGGACCATGCTATTTTTACAATGTCAAATCTCACATCTCACAAAAGATGGCAGAAGAGAGCCCGAAAGTGCCTCCTGATGGGTCAGCTTCTTAGAGCGTAAGGAAGACGACCTCAGCCTTTATGCCTGAGGATCCTCAGTCCAGCTATTGATAAACAGTCAAGGAACCCACTGAGGCCAAGGTCAGATGTAAGCCACCATGAGGGTTTGTCTTCAAGACCCCTCGAGATCATCAAGCTGGAAAGCTGAAAGACAGAGCTCGGCCTGGATTCCCACTCAACCCACGTTGATCATCAAAAACTGACTGTGGAAAGCATCACCTTGAATATCCTCATCTGAACCTAAGGACACAGGAGAGTGGCAAGAGAAACACTCAGCTACTTTCAGTAAGTGACTTCTCCTTAATAGCTAAAATTATTGGTCCCCAGTACTGCTCTAGTTGAGCTTGACTACTTGCATATAACAATTTAATGGAATGCACATCAAAAGCTGCACTCAGCTAGTCCAGTTCATCTAGACAGATGGTCATCGGGAGGCAGGTGTGAACACACATCCATCCACCTCGGCATACCTCTGGAGTCGTCTGCTTCTGCATGCAGAATTCCTTTGCGAGGATCAGTCCCCATTGGGGGTGGTGGTGGTGAATGGTCACTCTTTATTTATTT
>NW_015225655.1:0-875 GCF_001447785.1 Gekko japonicus | reverse complement strand
AAATAAATAAATAAATAAATAAATGTACGGTTTGAAAGATAAAAAACCCATATCTTGAATTGAACCTAGAATTGACAACCAGCATAACTGGCAAAGAACAGGCTGTGTATGTATATACTATTTAACAACAGAAAGGTGGATGGGGTTTGTTCCCGTTGAAGCATCTGAACTGTCTTTCAGGGCAGCCCCATGTGAAGCCCACTGCAGTAGTCAAGCTGCGGAAGTTACAGCAAGGTCAGACCCGTCTGAAGGAACAAAACGTCTTTGCTCCGGCAGAGCTGTAGACAGGAAATGGCACTCTTAGCAACAGCTTTTCCTATCTCCTTTTCAAAAGCAGGGCAGGGCCTTGGAGCACCTCTACACATTTACCTGGTTTGATAAAGAAGCTTTTTTCCCCACCAAGTCCAGGTAAATCCCTTCCAGAACAATTGCATTCCCAGCTATCAGCACAGCCGCCCTGCCTGGATTTCATACGGATTTCGCTGCAACGCTTCACTTGCTACCTAGGAACTCGGTGCAGATCCCAAATCCCCTTCCTTTTGGCTTTCCGAGACGTCAGCGGGAACAGCTGTGTAACCTAGCGTGACGCCCCTGCTTTCTCCACCCCACTTAAACAGAGCGCCTTGTTTCAGCGGCATTTCTAATTAAAAGGTGCGTCGTCTACATGTCCCTCAGGCCACCTGAACAAATGAGGTTGTGCCGAGAGGGGAAAGGAAGTGTGCGGGGCTTCAGTTATCTTATTCCTGTTCTCCGGGCCGCTAGCCAGCAAAAGCCTTTGAATAGGCACATCTTAATGCTGCGTTCTGTAGATGTGCCAGCTTTCCTGAGTCGCCGGGGAGGAGAACTCCAAAACCGAGTTCCAGCTTCTGAGAACG
>NW_015225654.1:0-874 GCF_001447785.1 Gekko japonicus | reverse complement strand
TCCAGTCCCGGCCGCCGCTCCTTCTCTCCCTCTCCCGGATTCCGAGCCGCGGTGGGCTTCGGCGAGGCTCCCCCTGAACGGGGAGGGGGTCCCGGTCCCGGTCCGCCTTCTCTTCTCCGGGGGTCTTGGGCTGGCTGGACCCCCCTCCCGGTCTGCCCTGATCCCGGGGGGGGGGGTGGGGGTCCCCTCTGCAATCCGAGGACGCATCCCGGGTGCCCCCCCCGTCTCCCTTGGCAAAAGGGGTCCCTCCTTTCCCATGCCCGCCTCCCTGGGTGGCATCCCTCCTTCCCCGGCGCTGAAGGTCCCGGACCCGCCAGCTGCCTTCGCTCCCTCTCTCCATTCCTCTTCCCGGAACTCCCGCTCTGCCTCCTCCAAGTCCCTGGCAAACACCACCCGCCTCCCCCCAAAAAGGTCCAGCTCCACCCCAAGGCTCTCTCCAGGTGACTCGCCCAGAGGTGAGGCAGGGCAGCTTCCAGGGGGAGGGAAGAAGGGTTGCCTCCAGGGAGGGAGACCCCTGTGCAGGATCCTGCCTGCTAGATGGACGGGGGGCAGGGGACCCTCCACTCCGGGGACAAAACCCCCCCCCCAGCAGGCTCTGCTGCCACCCTCTGTTTGGAAAGACGGCTGCCCAACTCCCGGGTGGCTCCTGGGCGTCCCTGAAATGACTCAGGTTTGGAACTGGGAAGAATTGCCCGCTCCTAAGCACAGGTGTTGTGGATGGAGGGGGAGAAACTAGCTCCAGAGAAGAAAGTGGTCCTCCGAGGCAGGACGGAGGGTGACTGGGGAGAGAGGCGGTGGTGTGTGCCCGGGCATCTTCCAGGGAAGGCGGTGGCACCTTGGCGCTGGGCTTGGAGGAGTGTGTGATGGAAGCAGT
>NW_015225653.1:0-874 GCF_001447785.1 Gekko japonicus | reverse complement strand
TGTCCTGAGACAAAATACATATGAAATGTATCATTCATTACCTTCTGCATGCCAAAAGCAGAAAGTAGTACTTTGGAATAGATTCAAATACAAAATAAAATACAGAGAGCCCCAATACTATATAACAGTGTTAACATTTGAAGATCAGGGATTTGACTACTGCAGTTTCCCTAGGCACATTAATAGCATCCTATTTTTTAAAAAAGTAATATAAATAAAATGCAAACTGAAATCACTAGCTATGTAATATTAGTCAAAACATTCTAGAAAATGAGATTCTCTTGGCTGTGGTCTTGACCAGCTAGTTGCTGGACAGTATGTCATCTTGACATAATCAGCCAGTGATTTCAAAGTTCAGTAGCTAATCATAAGTTAGACTGTAGCTAGCTTTTTAGTTAATATTTTTCCCTCAAACGTCGCTCTGCAGAGCATAGTGAAGTCAGCATTTCCCTCTTTGGTTAAATTGAAGAATGGGAGGAGGGACAGTTGGTCATTTACAGGATGGCTCAATAGCCAAAGACTAGTGTCCTTGTAAAACTGATAAATAACAGACAGCCCAAATTTTTGTAAGAGTTCCAAGGTTTCCTGCGGGATTCCTTTAGATAAGAATTTGAAGGGCGCTGCTTACTTCTGAAGGTACACTCTCCTCTCAAGGTCCAGCGTACGCAAGGAAACAAAATAAGAAAAGGGGGGAAAATTCAACTGCTTTCAGGGAGATTGCCTGTTTACAATTTTACAAAAAAACCCACCAGTGTATTGACAGATGAAAAGAAATAATAGGAGAATAGTGGGACTTGAAGTATTCAGGCTCAGCTGCAATAAGTTTTGTTTGTGATTTCTTATAATGTTTTAGCCTCAGTTATATTATAGCATC
>NW_015225652.1:0-875 GCF_001447785.1 Gekko japonicus | reverse complement strand
CCTCCTGTGGCAGTGAATTCCATGTTGGATGGGTGGAAGAATTTCCACCTTTAGAGTACAACTTTCTGTGTTCCCCTCTCCTGCTGCATCCTGACCCTCTCCCTGTGCTGTTTCTGGGAGCAGCATCTGGGTGATATTTTGAGCTGCAGCAGGAAGGGGGGAAAGAAAGAAAGAAATGTATGCAAGGAAATGCTCCATTAATCTACGCTATTATCCTATGTGGCTTACTTTCTTGCAGGAAATGTTTGCTAAATATTTGAGCTTTATGGAGGAGAAAGTATCCTCAGTTTTTAAAAGATTTTTTTTCTTTTGGGTAATTCATATTAAATGATATTTAAAATAGTTCAAATGAAGGAAAAACAATTAACACCATTTTCCAAAATGGACATGACCATAACCCATTTTTTTTTATGGTCGTCAGCTTCCGAGATGTGAATGGTTGAGATACGTTTCACCACCTTCTTTTTTCTGCCAGTATTTAAAATGTAGTGGTTTCAGATTTTCTTCTTTAGCTAAATTATGTGAATGTAGAAGGTCTCCTCCCTCTTCTAGAAGGTAGTTTGAAATTAAGTACATCACTATATACTTTGACTGATGCTCCTCTGTTTTGGATAAGAAAAATGATCTCAGCCACTTCACAAGGCCACATCACTTATTGCTGCATAAGATTATCTGTTGTGGAGTCAAATGAGGCCTTTCCTTTGCAAATCTATATGTCATTGCGCTAACTAAACTAACTGGTAAAAGAACGTTAACATTCTGATTTGCCCACCTTCTCCTCTCCTGGCGGCAAAGTTGCCCCTCTTGGCCTGCATGTGCTCCACCTGCCAAGAGAGCCTGTCTCTCCAGTGAATGAACTGGCCGTCCCGCTCAGT
>NW_015225651.1:0-875 GCF_001447785.1 Gekko japonicus | reverse complement strand
ATTTTTCCAATTTTCCAAGTCTTTTTAAAATTTCAGTCATGTTTCTTGCTTACTTTGAAAGCCCCTTGTTGGGGGTCACCATAAGTCACCTGCAACTTCACCGCACTTTGCACACAGAAGGCTAGGGTGAAACAGAAAAGGGATCAAAAATAGTGGGTTTTGGAGGTGGAACAACTTGGTGTAGAAGGTCTCTGTCTGGGGGATCCATGAGGCAGTAGAACTTCTGCCCTGTCCAGTGGTCGCTCCTATGTGCTACTTGTACATTTATAAGCCAATATTCTATGGATGTCCCAAGTCTTTTGTGCTCTCTCATCCAAACCAAACCAGACTTCATCTCACTGTCCCTAGAACTTGATATGGAATGCATAACAAGGCATATGGCTACTGTTTAACCTCAGCAGTCGTAATTCACAATGGGGAAGAAGATTAGGGAAACACAAATGTTGACTCTTCAGCTAATCAACTTCCACCCGGAGAGTTTTGCCCGAGAAGATTATTTCCCAAATTTGTTTCAACTGCACCTAGTAGGTAGCTTGAGGAATCAAGGTCAGTTTCACACCAGAGAATCCCCCCTCAGCAATTTTCCTTCCTGAACTTCAGAAACAGGAACAGACGGAAGACTCTTTAGCTTCCTTGCGACCCTGGGGGAGGAGCTGCTTGCACGGATCGTCCCAGCTACGTGCCCTAATGCAGGCTCAGCACAGTGGGGCAGAGTCAGAGTGCAGGCTAGGCAAGGTCAAGGCCCAAACTGGTACAATGTGGTCAGAGTCCAGTCCCAAGTCATACGCAGCGTCGGCAACAAGAGCAGGTTCAGGGATGATCCAAAAGACGAGGTCCAGAGTCAGCCCAAGAGTTGAAGTCACACGGTCAAGGTC
>NW_015225650.1:0-875 GCF_001447785.1 Gekko japonicus | reverse complement strand
TAGCTTAGGGGTGCTGCTGGATCCAGGCCCCTTGTTAGATAAATAGATGGCAGTGGTGGCCATTGGCACCTTTCACCAGCTTCAGCTAGTGATCCAGTTGTGGTCCTTCCTGGTAAGGAAAGGTATTGATAGTTCTGTTTTATAAAAGAACTTCTTTCTGCCATATGGATGTAGTACACCTAACTATGATCATGCGTTTCTGACAAACACCCCACTAGACACATTTATCTGGAAAATCTGTTCATTTCAGTACAGCTTCCTTTTAAGAAACTGTGTTTAATTTGTTACTGTTAAATATCAGTTATTTCAATAGGATTTATGCACATGACAATGACATCCCATGCCAAAAAAACACTTCCTAAGAGGTGTCCTACCTCCGGATAGAGATTAAACCTTTTCAGCGTATTGATCACAAGAGGATATTCAGTTATGTTGTCATTCATAATCATCAACAGCCCCTCTGAAAATGATGGTGCCTCAGTAATGGTCTTGAAATAAGAGTAATAAAGACCCTAAAAAGAATATATGTATAGATAGAATTAATCAGCAATAATATTCTATAAACATGCCATATACAGCACTTTATCTTCTTCTAGTAGCAGAAGTTAACAGCTATTAATTTAAATCTCCCTGTGCTTGCTGAACCTTTTCGAGATTACATTCAGTTGCTATGACCAAATGAAAACTGAATTAATACAACAGCAAAATCTTCTCCGTTGCATATACTGGAAAGTTAATGCTTGTATTTGACTCGTGATTCTCCTGTGCTGTCCTAGATTGCAGTAAATCTATTCAGAATTGTCCAGGCCACTAGTGATCTACTCATCTGATACATATATATCAAACATACAATATATTTCATTGATTGGTACTGT
>NW_015225649.1:0-875 GCF_001447785.1 Gekko japonicus | reverse complement strand
ACCTGGAGGCTGGTACCCATATTCAATGTACATGGGAACACAAGTTTCCATTCTAGCCATTTCTTCTTTGGATCTCGTTTTCTGTATAGTTCCTAGAAATGTTTTTTAAGCTGTAATATTTTCACCCTTATTACTTAGTTTCTGTATAAAGTTGCGACGACAGTGGAAAATAAATTCTAAATACTGGGACCATGTGATTAATTTGCCTTTAGTCACCAATATCCTTGTTTAATCCCCTTCTAAGTAAAAAATATTTTTCCTCTTCTTGTTTGTTTTTTTGTTGTGTGCTGAGTATGCGAAATTTCAGGACACAGCCTAATTCCTTTCAAATTTATAAGGAAGACATGTATCAAATTAGTGTGTGCTCCAGACCCCCAAACAAATTCTGGGGGGATTTCGTGCATGCTTTTTTCCAACAGATTGTTGCAGTTTTCATTAGAAAGTGGTGCAATGCCTTCCAGAGATGAAAGAACAGCTCTATTATTTCCTTTTCTCCACCGAGAGCTCTGCTTTCCAAAATGAACATTCTAAGTAAGCTGCAGCTGGGTTAACATTTGCTTTGGTGGATGAGCTGGTCAGTACATGATGGATGTAAGACCACCATGGGAAACTTAGAGAGCTGCAAAAAATACTACTGATTTTATCTTGAGCTGTGTCCTCCTAAATCATTACTGAAGCAATGTGATCAGTCTGTCTCAATGGCCGCTGTCCCAGTGATGTCTGAAGAGAAGGAGATTGAACAAAGACCTGAACCCCATGGCCTGATACTTGACCTAAAGAGTTACCTTTATAACAAGTTCCTGAAGCACAAGGAGGAACAAGTGAGGTCCTTGGAGGAACGGCAGGATAAAATTATACTAGATAGGGAGACAGTA
>NW_015225648.1:0-875 GCF_001447785.1 Gekko japonicus | reverse complement strand
AGCAAGGGAACCTTTACCTTTAAAGATCATGGACACAGGGTCCCACCCATCCCATTGCCTGTCCGCCTGCCCTCTTCCTTTGGCTGGGCTTCAGCACTGGTAGGAGCAGCCCTTCTGGGAGCCAGTCCTGAAATGGGTGCCAAAGTCTGAACCAGCAGATTTCCACCTGGTTGTTTCAATTTCTTTTTTTTTAACAGCAGGTGCTCCTTCTCTCCCCAACTGCAGGCTGATAATTATGTGCAACACATTGGTTTCCCCTCAGGCAAGGATTAAGAACGCTGGTCCTTTTTTTCCAGAAAATACACAGATGGAAGGAAACACATGCAGAAAGATGAAACAGCACACTTTTCTTGAGCCTTCTTATCACCCATACTATTCGGTTACGATGGCTAGGACATCGCACCATGTAGTACACAAAGGCACGTGCCTATCTAATGAGAATAAGAAGAACAGCCACAGTTTTCATAATACATGCAGAATGGGCTGAGGAGATTATAGTCCCCCGCTGTTTCAAAAGGAGCGGCACCCTTGTATCTTTGAGTTCACCTTGGGCAGCGGCACTGACAGGGTATTGTAGAGAAAATAACCATTCAGAGCGTACTGTTGAAGTCCTGTCAAAGGTATCTTAAATCATGACCCTGGAGATGGGGGGACAGAGTATTAAGCTGTCACAAGTGCTCTGGCTGAAGAAGATTTTTACCTCAGGAGAGCGGGGATGGGGGCTGAACCATTGTCCATAGACGCACGCCATAAATGAAGAAAGTGATCCAATATGTCAGCCAAAAAATCAGGAAGGATGCAAGACGTAAGAGTTGAAATGCATCACCACAAAAAGCAAGAGACTTCTGGTGGTGTTAGGGCTTATTGTCACTAGA
>NW_015225647.1:0-875 GCF_001447785.1 Gekko japonicus | reverse complement strand
CGGTGATTTTGAGAAGGCAAATTCCACACCAAGGATCATCAGCAAAGGGATTAAGAATAAAACTGGCAATATAGTAGTGCCCTGATCCAAGCCCCTGACGCAGCCAGGTTTGGAATACTGTGCATGGTTCACTGCGTCTCCAAGAAGATATTGAATCAATAAGATCTTCCAAGTTCCACAAGGCTCCTGTTTATTATTGCTACAATGAACTAACATGCCTACCCCTCTGGAGGGTTCATTCACATAGCGAAAGTTGTATTTCAGTTGTGCAAGGCCTGCCAAGCTGGCAGATACACACAGCTGGAATCCCGTTGGGTGTTCCTTGGCTTCTGACCTCCGCTTACTCTGTCAGTGGAGTTGTTCATAAGGAAGAATGATAGCTTGGCTGGCATCCGGTCCTCCCTGGCATTTGGAGAGTCTTTGTGCAAGCATCCGCAGGAGCAGACCAAGAGAAGATCACAGGAGATGCCCCCCATCTTTAACTTTTTAGAGCTGGACATAAATAAAACCAAGAAGTTGGAGGATATTCCAATCTGTAACTATGTCTGTGTCCATAACAGAAATCCTGTGTTGCGTGTTTGATAGCTTCTTTCTGTTTTGTGACGTCTTTGAATTTAATACTGTATTTCTGGTATTTTATTTTATTTCCTTCTCATAACGTGTAAACACTGGTAATGATGCCAATGTAACCAGACCATACACATACAGAATGAGAACAAAGATAAATAATAAGCTTTGCAGCAGTGAGAATGAACTCACAGTCTTTGTCCAAAGAGGAATTATTTTTTTATTAAAAGGAAGAATCTCTGTAAGAAAACTTGAGCGATGGTACTATGCAATATCAGCTTTTCTATATTTCAATTTATGAAGGAAAG
>NW_015225646.1:0-875 GCF_001447785.1 Gekko japonicus | reverse complement strand
GAGTAGCCAAGTACCTGCTGTTGATGCATGCTCGTAACTGACTCGCTTGGATTACCCGTGGCCCAGATCTCGGGCAGGTGAAGCATAATTTAAAATCAGCCGTGTCTGAATGCGTGTGTAGCTTTTCCACCTGTACAATCGGTAGGATGATTCCTGTCACCACATGCTTGGGATGTCCTGGGTTGAACAGCAGTTCTCAAGTGGCAGTGCAGGAACATATGAAATATTGACAGTCAGCCAAGCTGGGGCGTGTATACAGCTTTTGTACTTGTGTCCATTCAGCAGTTCATTGCGCTGGTGCATGCTCAGATCCTGCTGGATAGATCTAAATCTCCCGAAGAGCAGGGTGAGAACGTGTAAATCCAATTAATACAAAACGAACAAAAGTGTTCTACTTAGAGAGTTGAACGAGGGAGCTGAAATGGCCAAGGGTTGCGTGCAGAGAGGCACACTGCAGTTCTCTTCACCCCAGCCAGGACTGAGACAGCCAAGGAAAATGCCTTTTTAATATCTTTTTGTGGTTGCTTTTGAACGCTTTGGGTGAAATTGATGAGGAGCCAGAGTGCCATGTCCAAAATTACTTTTTCAAATTCCCTGGTGAAGAATGTGCCTCACTCGATTTTCTCATGGGGATCTTTTCAAATCCCCTGCCAGGAGGATTATACCAAGGGAGTCATGGACTCAATACAGGGTGATGGCATGGTTCTCGTGGGTGTTGGGAAATGTGCAGATTTTTACTGCCATTGTAAGGCTTCAGAGGGGGTAGTAGATCGGAGTAGGTTGAATCTGTCTCTGTGCACTCAGCTGTGTCTGTCTTTATCTGCATGTGTTTATTTTATTTACTTTACTTCTACCCAGTCTTTCTCCCCAGTGGG
>NW_015225645.1:0-875 GCF_001447785.1 Gekko japonicus | reverse complement strand
CCCCCTTAGCTCTCAGAAGGGCAGGACAACTGATGTGTGTGTGTGTCTGTTTGGCACACATGGGGTCCCTGGCTCACTTCCAGCCAACTCCTGGACAAAGAACATGGCTGACTCCCCATAAGCATCAATTGCCTGGGACCCCAGGGAAATGCAACTCCTTGGGGAGCACCCCATAGGCAGTGATGTATGGAACCCTGGGTGAGTTGCAGCAGGCATGGGGGTGCAAGGCCTCTATTTTGGCACTCCAGCGGGGTGGGGCCACCTGGCACAGGGGGGCTCTGCTCAATACCTTCCTAGGGAGCCAGAGTGCACTGTAAGAGGAGCCTTGGCTTGGCACCCTGCAGGGCCGCTGCTAGTCTGCAACGAGCAGGCTTGCCCTTTATGCACAGGGGCAATGATTCTGTATAAGGCGTTTTCATACGATCTTTCTTGGGAGGGGCCAGAGCATATGCTTCCCACACAGAATGTCTCTAGTTTGGTCTCTGGCAGCTCCAGATGCAAGGGCCAAGTTGGAGTGATGGAAATGACTTCATAATGCGATTCTGCAGAGCCACTGCCAATATGATTAGTCAAGATGGACTTAAGGTCTGATTCTGTATAAGGCAGCCCCCTGTTCTGGCACTCTCCTCATGCATGCTGATGGTCCTCCCTCTCCAGGTTTCAGTTTGTCAATATTATGCACGCTTGCATTGCAACCTTGGGACTTTCCCCCTCTGAGTTGGAGTCCATTCCTTCCATATAGGGGCCACCACCATGGCCTCAGAACTGGGTCTCCTGACTGAACAGATATGGAAAATTGGCTGTTGGTGCTCTGCAGCATACAGGACTTACATATGGCTTGCTGGTCAGCTTGGTCACTAGCGTCTGTATACTTT
>NW_015225644.1:0-875 GCF_001447785.1 Gekko japonicus | reverse complement strand
CTGGTTGATTTTACTGACCAAAAACAGTAAATGTGGACATTTGTAGGATTTTTTTTAAAGCAAAGACAAGAAGAAAGAGACACAAATGAGAGTTAATAGATGAAGACTGGCTCAGCGTAATTCTTGGCCCTCCCTCCATCTCCAAGAAAATCTGTGCAGAAATCAAGGGGGATGATTCACAGATGGATAAAAGACATAGTGCGCCTCAAAGAGGCTGGGAGTGTCCAGGGAGGAGCACTGAGGGATGGATGATGAACCGGCGCCTGTCTGTGGTGGTTTCAGAGAATTCTGTTTGCTGAGCCAGCCTAGCACTTCCTCAGCTGTGTATATCATTGATGTTTCAGGGCAGGCCGCCTCTGGCATTCTCTCTCTGCCGGAGATGTAGCTGCAGGTAGAACAGCAGAAAGGGTCAATTGTGTACTGATTCTTTATGGCCATGGACTTGCTTCCTTCTCAGAGCTGACTGAGTGGGGAGCACACAACACATCTGAGTTACTGCTGTAGTTAAGGGCACTTAATTGAGGAGTCCGCATAGTATGTGAACGGGGAGACCTGAGCTCATATCCACAACCGGCCATGAAGCTCATGGGGTGCTGTTGCCTGGGCTGTTGCTTTGTAATGCTTATCCCTATGATATTATTTGCTCTGGATTTACTGGAAGGTTAGAGTTTTCAGTATGTTTAAGGGAAACAGGATTGCCAGACCCCTTGGTGGAAGCAGGGGTCCACCACCACCAAGCCCTGCCCCCAGACGCCAATCAGCTGGTCGGCTGGAGATTTACCGCGAGAAAGAGGAAGTCCCAGGCCACGTTGCCAGTGTTGCACAGGAATTGACAGCATCATGCCAGCCTTAAAAACGAGTCTAGCTTGCCACCT
>NW_015225643.1:0-875 GCF_001447785.1 Gekko japonicus | reverse complement strand
GGGTGTAGCTCTGTTTAGGATTGTACTGTCAGACTTCTAGATGCTGACTCTCATGCCACTGGCCTTTGTACCGGCTGCTCAGGTGGTTTAAGTGTCTATTGAAAATAAACCCATCGTAGCAATGCTACATTTATGTTTAAAGTAATTTATCATTCAGATAGATTAATAAAAATATGACAAAGCTGTTACCCATAGAAGTGGGGAAGTGAAGAAAAGTGAATCATAAGACAAGAACATCTGTAACAGAAGATCATAGGATGTGGTAAGCCCTTCTATTTCTCTCCAGGTTTCATGCTATTAAATCTTAAATTTGCTTCAAGGATGCTAAGTTACTCTTGAGTTGCTCCAGGAATTAGACAAATAATAACATATTATGCATAAATGGAGGACTGCAAGGGAGGAAAGGCTGAAAGAGAAGAGAAATCCTGCAGGATTTTCTTGAGTGAGTTAAGCTTCCGGAAAAAGAATGCCAGGAATCTTGCTCTGAACAAGCAGATTGGATTCCTGCAGCGAATTATCTCTGAAACATTAGGAAACCACCCCACACTTACTGTCATTTTAGAATAAATGAAAGCAGACCGCCAAGCCGCACTTGCTGCAGTACCGAAGCAACTGAAACCGATTTAATTAGGAGGTTTTTCAACGGAAATTACAAATCAGCGATAAATGTTCTGAGACATTTTTCAATTGACCTGCAAATAAAGGTCACTGGCTTACAGAGCAGGATAAGCTCACAACTAACTGGTACTTAAACTAAAAGGCTATCTACACATTGCACACAAATGTTTGAAAGAAAGTCCTGGCTCATTTTTAAAGGGGAAAAACCCCTGCTTTGGAGGTGCTAATTTAGAGCAGAGAACTGAGGAAAAGGCCTG
>NW_015225642.1:0-875 GCF_001447785.1 Gekko japonicus | reverse complement strand
GTGTCATCCTGCAGGAAAAGCAGAAGGTATTTGTCATATGCCCGGCAGGCCACCGTACACGGCTAGCGACTTGCGTTGGGCAGGTGGGCCACAAGTTGTTCCGGCCCATTCTAGGCCCCCCTGCAAAACAAGTCAGAATTGGAAGATGGTGTCTGCATGACGTGGCAGTGAGACAACGTTATCCTCCTCTCTCGGAGAGAAACCTTTGATTCCTGGATAAAATGTTCCGGCCGCGCTCCGAGCCATTCTCTTCTTCAGTGAGAGCTGTCTTGCTCTGAACCAGGTTCGCCCTGCCACAAGAATCTGTCCCCCTCCCAACACAGTTTATTCACTCATACTTCTCTCCTGGGCATACCCTGTCAAGACCTTTAGGGGTGGAGGGGCCAGTGGCGGTTCTCCCCCCTTTGGAGCAATGACACGATTTCTCCCGCCTGCCGTTGGTTTTTTCACGCACAGCAAAGTGCAGTTTCCCAACACGACGTAGCCCACCGCCGGAGTGTTCAAATGGCTTCCCTTCCCACAGGTCTCCCTCTCGTGCTGGACCAGGGAGGCCCTGCGCCGGTAACTTTTCCCGCAGTCTTTGCAAATGTAGGGCCTCTCGCCCGTGTGTACCCTCTTGTGTTGGCTGAGGTTGGAGCTGGTGCTGAAGCTCTTCCCGCAGTCTGCGCATTTGTGGGGCCTCTCCCCGGTGTGGATTTTCACATGCCTGCGCAGCTGAGACTGGCACGGCCACCTTTTCCCACAGTACGAGCATTCGTAGGACTGAGTCTTTGGAGGCGGACCGAGGTCCGGACTCGGACTGAAGCTTTTCCCGCACTCAGCCATGTCCTCAGGGACCTTCACTCGGGAAGGGCTCTCATTTAAGCTTCTGTCAT
>NW_015225641.1:0-875 GCF_001447785.1 Gekko japonicus | reverse complement strand
GGTGTCATCTGCAAATTTAATGAGTAGCCGCATCCCCTGGTCTCAGTTACATTGCATCAATGTATAGGTCTTTACAGTTAGGGGGAGCCACAAAATAAAGTTGAAAACATGTATTTTCAAAAACCCAAAATAATATAATCACATGCATAAAATAATGCTTTCAAAACAGGAAAGATTAAAAATAATGAATGTCATCATAAATGAAAGGAACCCACCAGTTTTCTATTCAAATGCTAGTATATAGTGATATGCAGGATATTTTATAGAAACAAATAGATAAAAACATCTATGTACATTTATTACAAACTTCTATCCATTTATCCATTCAAATATGTTGTGACCTCCTCCATTTCATTCACTATTTCTTTCCTGCTTTTTAAAGGATTAATTGTCATTACATTTCCTCTGTTTTGATGCATATCTGGAGAGATTTCCTTCAGCCTTAATAGAAAAAACTATTCTAGAGATTTAGGGAGGGTACACACATGGAAAGCCTGGCTCCAGCGTGATTCATTCTGTAGCATTAACTACTAGCTATGCTAATACCTTTTTCATCCATACTAACCTATGTTGATTTACTAGAATATATCCTTTTAACTACATTATAATTACAATTAATTGCAATCAACTGCTAGGTCCATCATTTCCTCCTTTGCCATTCCAGCATGATATCCTGCTCTATATGCCCTTGACCTCCCCAACAACCTATTAGGAACTATTCTCAAGACTAAAGAGCTCTTCAAATGCAGCTGGGACCAGCTAATTGTAGCATCACAGACAGACATCCGGTGAGCCGAGCTTACAAGGAACACTGATTCAATTGAAGGGCTGGACCAAATTTTCATCCTTGATAACTGAGAAGAGCAAATTTGAGT
>NW_015225640.1:0-875 GCF_001447785.1 Gekko japonicus | reverse complement strand
GGGCTATCTAGGTCAGGGCATTTATAACACTAGACATCACACAAGGATACTCATGGCTTGTTCTCCTCCATAAGGTATTAGAAAACTCCCTGCATATTATTATGCCACAACATTGGCAAGTTTCCTGACCTTCTGCCACAACAGCCAATGGTATGGATCAGGACTGTGAAACTCATAATGTGTAGAACATTTCATCGGATATGAACTGGGCATAGAGCTGCCATTTGGGGGTGAGTTCTGCCCTTCGGGGGTGCATCTGACGGGTATTCCAGTGCTTCGGACAATCTGGAGATGTCTCCTTCTGAGGATAACACGGAGCGGCGTTGTAACACTTGTGAAATTTAGAGCAAATGCAAAACAAACACATGCGGCCTTTCCAAACCTCAGACAATTTACTTTGGCCACCAAATACACCCACAGAAAGAGCAGCTTTTCGATTTATATATTTATACTTTCCTTACTTAGTATTGATTCTAAATAAAGAGGAAACCATGCCTGACGGGAAGCCTCTGAGTAAGGGCCCTTGAATTAAAGAGTTTGTTTTATCTGCCCACTTTCCTTTTACCTTTGCCAACATTTAAAAAGTCACCCTTGCCCCCACCCTCTTTGTAGTAAGAGTGATGCTGCCCTAGATATGACTGCACTTTGCATTCCACGAGTAGCCTGTATTTAATTCAAACTCAAAGAGGGATCTCAAAAGAAATCCCTTTTTCAATTAAGGAATCAAGGGAGTTTAAGCATTTGACAGCATGATCCTACCAAGTTGTGATAACTTATATTGATGAAAATAACAATAAGCAAGCTTCAAATCTCTTCTTTCTTTTGATGAAGGGAGCTTTGACTGTCGGAATCTTATACCCTGAAAATCTTGTTGG
>NW_015225639.1:0-875 GCF_001447785.1 Gekko japonicus | reverse complement strand
GATGCTGTAACCAGCGGCATCACAGCACCAACCTCCATTTTATTTTTATGTGCATGTGCTCTAGCAATACTGTGATGTAATCCTAAAAGACCAGTCCCCCTCCTGTGAGGCTGTCATCACTAGTGTCATCGGAGAACTCCTGCACTTTTAAAATGTTTTCTATGCATGCACATTAACAATACTAGGATGTAACACTAAAGGAACTCCTTCCTCCCAAAATATGATTGGTCTGATTTCTTCCTTCCTCTTAGATTTTGAATGCACATTTCATGATTGGGTAGGATGATTTTTGAAAAAAGGGTCACCATCAGCGAGGGAGATTCTTTCATATGTACTTTTTTGGTAGCCATTTTGGGATCAAAAAATCTCTATTTGTATTCCAGTTTTGGGACTGGCTGACAAAAGTGCGATGAAGCTGAAGAAATTCCTGAAAATGACACTGCAGGTTATAATTGTGTGCCTGGGAAGTTTCCTTATTCTCTTTTCTGGTTACATGTGATGGATGGCTATAAATAGAAGATCCTTTTCCCTAGCAAACCGAAGGGCAAGGACCAGGCTGAGAGTACTGCTAGGTAATATGGCTTGGTAGTCACACTGGGTGTGGATGCATCATTATGTCCTAGCTGGCATACCTGTGCCCCATCTTTACTGAGTGTATTCAAAGAGCACTGACTGGTGAGAGAATTTCATGTGTGGTATCTGGGGTGATGAGCAGTGGCCATCAGTTTCCAGATGACCCAGCAAATGTTTTCTGAAATTCTATCAACATTGAAACGATGGCTACTGTGGCAGAGGCCCACCATGTGTGAGCCAATTCTGGTGGAGAAGTGCATAGCAATTGCCATCTGGTACCTGGCCAATGTAAATATCTACTA
>NW_015225638.1:0-875 GCF_001447785.1 Gekko japonicus | reverse complement strand
GTAGAATTATACAAAACACGCCTAGTAGCTTTGTTAAATCCAATGTCTGGTTCCAAATTAACTGTCCAGATATTATTCAGTAAAGATACAGTATTTGTAACACAACAAAACCTTTTATACCACTGTAGTTTCCACAGTTTCTGATTTGGTGTTGACAAGATGACCTCTGAACTTAGTCTGTTTGCAAGAATAGTTCTGGAGGGCAGTGGGAGGGAGAATGCATATAGATGTTGCTAAGCAACCACTCACTTGCTTCCAGTGGTTTCAAGGCAGTTCTTTGAAGAAGAGGAAAACAGTAAGTAGTAGTGGGCCTATACTGACTTTTCTTCAAGAACAGACTGGGAGGTTGTTACAGTCCTGGAAAAGTGCCACACCTTCTTCTCCCATAACCACATCCCCCTCACCTGATGGAGGACTGCAAAGCCAAGTGAAGAGAAAGGAGGTGATACCATGCTCCTCCTCACTGGTCACACCTCTCCTGGGGTGGCAGGATGAAGCTGAGTGCTGCTGTGTCTATTCTCCTTCTCACAGGTTGAAGCCAAGTGTTCTTGCTGCCTCTTCTGTGGAGGTGGGCTGGGCTCCGGGCAGCAGTCCATCAGGATTTTTCACAGTAAGTGACCAATCTGCTCCTGCTTTTCTTGTTTCTTTTCCTTCACTTTGTGTCTTTCTCTTTTTGCCTCATGTTCTGTGTTTTTACTGATAAGCCTTTCTTCTTCCCCCTTTCTGCTTCTTTTTGACATCTGTGGGTTTTTTTTAACTTTTTAGCAATGTTTTTCATTGTTCCCTTCTCACCCAGTTTGCTTTCTCTATGTGTGCATTTCTTGGGTGGTTGTTATTGTTTTCATCTTGTATTCCTGTGGCCCAGTTGGCTCTGT
>NW_015225637.1:0-875 GCF_001447785.1 Gekko japonicus | reverse complement strand
TCATACATGTGAAGGCTCAAATTGTTTGCTTGGGAAGCCAGTTCACTAATTATTGTTCTGGAGCAATATTTTGTAATATCTGAAATAGCCTCTGTGTAGTGGCTGTACCAAGTGGGTGGGCATTAAACATAAAACAGCTTGCTATGTGGACAATCATCTTCCTTGTATGGAGAGTTAATATGTCTTTTCTTACCACCACCAGGGATGTCTGCTGGTGTCATGGATATTCCCCTAGATAATTGGGGCCATTTAAGAGCTCAATCACTCTAGTGTTGGGCTGCACAGGCAAGACATGCTGGGAGCAAGCTGAGCTCCCAGTAGTGGTACTAGCATCTCATTGGCTCATCTCAGATGTGGCTGGTTGTAAGTCCCTTTCTCCCACTTCACTAACCTCAGTAGTGCTGCCAGGATCACAGAAGTTCACCTTGTATGCCCAACAAAATGGTCTGGTAGCTACGGTGCTACTGTCCAGAACACATTGGGTAAATTATCCAGTCTGCTTTTTGATATAAGCAGTTATCAGAAATTGGATGAGGTGGGAATGAACTGACTTGTGGAGAGGTCCTTATCTTTCTTAACATTTTCCTTTGCCTATTTGAATTTAAGCCAACATCCCTAAATTAATTAGCAAAGCTTGTCATCCTAGTGAATTAGATTAGAAGTCATAGACAGAAACAGCCAGCAAACGAGACCAAAGAGATGGGCCTAATTAATACAAATGATCATCAGCTACAGAGAAGAGGTTGTGGGTAACAATGGAACAGGCAAATTCCAGAATTTTTCACTACCCCATCACTAAATAATAAATGGGACAACAGACTACAAAGTGTAGCAGTTTATAGATATGGGGCTGCATATCAAAAGTGTTGTGTCTG
>NW_015225636.1:0-875 GCF_001447785.1 Gekko japonicus | reverse complement strand
GTAGTCCTTAGTGACACTAATGGCTGCCAGTCAGTTTAAATCAGAACCATCTTTGTGCATGCAAAGTTCTGGAAAGACCTGATGCAAACCTGTTTCTCAGTCTTTCACAACTGAACAAGCTGAGCGATTGGCTCAGGTTTGATCAGCACCTTTGACCATGTAAATTCAACTGTCTAACATGTTTGTGGCAAAATCTGCAGCATCCCTACTTGTTTTAAAACTGCAATCTCAATTCAACTGCTGTTAGGGCCAGGCCAGATATTCTCTAAAGTCCACGTCATTGAGGACTTCCATTTACCTGTAACTGCAACAAACAGTCTAATCTATTTTGTGTGTGTCATTTTGAAATATTAGATGCACTTTTGTACCCAATACACTATTATAAACTTGTATAATAGGAACACAGGGAGATCGGGATAGATAAATGGCTTTGCTGTATTACAAAATTCCACACAATTATCTAAATTAAAATTTTAAGACAAGGTAAATGGCAGCATTAACCTTTCGTATGTACAATTTAATTATTCTCTGCACCCCATTTCACACTGATGCAGGTTTTTCTCCGGAATTAATGTCTCAGTTCTTTTAATTGCCGTAATGGCATTATGCAAGTTGATCCCTACAAGTTTGTTGCAGAATCAGTTTGTTTAGAGGAATGTGAGAGTTTTTAATCAACCCTCTTCCCTTATAGATGAGTGTCATCCTTTTTTTAAAACATTGTAATTGCAAAACTTAGTATAAAATGATAAAAGTGGTCACCATAAAGGTATGAAACCAGCAGCTGTTTGTCCCATTCACACTGCATTTTAGATGCAAAATTTAATGTATGAAGAGGCCCATTGGGAGTGGGGTTAGAGTAGTGATCCAGCCTCCAG
>NW_015225635.1:0-875 GCF_001447785.1 Gekko japonicus | reverse complement strand
CCAGGTGCCAGCCAGGTGCTGGCAACCCTAGTTAAACATATTTTTTTGCATCCCAGGTCCTATCCAAATTGAGACCCTCAAGGCAGCTATGTGGCTTTTCAAAAGGATGGAAAGATCTGCTCAAGATCATGTCTGTTTTGGCCTGTTAGGGTGGGTAGTATCCTCTTTAAAAGGGGAAACCGTTCTAGAAGGAACCAAAGTGTTCTATGAACATGTGAATAGAGCAGAACCAGCAGAGAGCTGAATCTGAGGGCAGCAGCTGTTTTGTGATCAGTTGTTGTAAGAGCTGCACAGGGCGACAAGCCAGTTTCCTGTTACATCACTTGCAAAGATTGCAGCAGCAAATCTTACACCAAGGTTGTTTGAGCTCATACCAGGTTTCACGAGGCCCCCAAAATTGCCTTACTGCACTATTCCTGAAGCATACTTGTAAAAAGCTTCCAGTTACCTAGAAACAACCGGTCAGAGTAGAAGGAAGTGAATATACTGTTCCGCAGGTCCATAGGCAAAATACTGGCTGAAGCAAGCAGCAAAGAAAGGAGAAGAAGGTGAAAAGGGAAATTCATGCTTGCGTTTACTTAATGGAAATGCTCTCTCAGCAGTCAGATGCCCTTATTTAAAGCCTGTGGTCTTTTCTTCAATAGTTTAAGCCTATAAAAAAAGGCTTACCAAATTAGACCAGCTGACCACATCCTCTTTACAGCCACAATCAATTCTAATTACCTTAAGTAGGTGCATAAGAGGGCAGGATACTAATGAGGCAGCACTCTAATGAAGCTATCCAATCCCTGTCAGACAGGATTGCCAGTCCCCCATCAAGGGAAGAGTTGTCATGGGGCTGATGGCAGGATGTCTCTTCTGGGGAAAACCTGGAA
>NW_015225634.1:0-875 GCF_001447785.1 Gekko japonicus | reverse complement strand
ATTACAGTGATCAAGGAGAGGAGATAGCTGTTGTTCATGTAACTGTAATCCATGGTTTGGCCTATAAAATCACTGAAATACTATTATGGCCCGATCAATATAATAATGGGAAGATCTCAGTGTGGAAATTAATCTGACAGAGAGCCAGCTATTACAGTTCTGAACTACCAAGATCTGGGTCCAAATCCCCACTGTGCCCGGCCCCTGAACCAAACTAGTTGACCTGGGTGACTCTGCATCTAACCTATCTCACTATCTAAGGCTGTGGTGAGAAATCACAAGTGCCATCCTGAGCTCATTAGAGAAAGAGTGGAATAAAATTTGTGACAGACAATATGTGAGAGGCGTCCATCTTCACAGAGCCCTGGAGATGATTCTGCAATCTTTCATTAAATATAATGTTTTTACTTACCAAGAAAGATCCTTAACTATTTTATCCACCCACACCAAACCCACACCAAATTCAGACATGCTAGGAAGCGCACATATATAACTCCAACTGCTCTGTACTGGAGGGCTATCTGAAAGCACTCCAACATTCAGTTCTCATGCCACAATTTCCAGGAATTGGTTTGAATTTCATATACTGGAGTACTACCAGTACCATAAGCCTTGGCCAGTCTAGTAGTCTGTAAGTACAGCCACTATCAGACAGCTCTCTTGGGGGTAATGGCCAACAAGACTTGGAAATCTTTATTTCTTTGAATTGCTTCTACCTTCCATCACCATAATGCCATCACAGGTAGATGGAAGGAGGCTCCCTCAGACCATAGGAGAGCAATTAAGCCAAGGGTGTCAAACATACAGTCTGCGAGTTGGAACCAGCCCATACAGGGCTCTTTTCCAGCCCGTGAGCAACTGGTCATTATCTTTAT
>NW_015225633.1:0-875 GCF_001447785.1 Gekko japonicus | reverse complement strand
TTAGTAATGTTGGGAAAGTGTGGGGTTATCATCACCAAGGAAATAACCTTTACAGATCATGGGTCATATTCTTCTGAAGAACCTTTTCTGGTCATCTCTGCCACTGAATAGTGGATGTTCCATTAGATTTAACTCTCTGCCAGGGACAGAGTTGCATGATGTGAGGGTTGTCTTTTTGCCGCTTCCATAAACCCTTGAACTACTGACTTATCCACTGCTGACATGGACTAAATGTGATGCTGTTTTCAGATCAAGGTAAATTCTGATAACTTAAGCTCACTGGCTTTATCCACACACAGGCCTGGGGGACGGAAATGATCTACCGAGCGGTCACCCTGCCCATGCTTGCTGTTAAAAACTTTGTGGTGGAAAGCCCAGACGGCAGAAGGACCTATAAGCAGTGGAGCAAAGTTACTTTTGCCATTGAGGAGTTTGACTACACTCAGTATTGTGAAACCAACGTTGAGCTGGATGGCCTGGACCCTTAAAGCTTAAGAGAAGGAAAAGGAAAACATTAAGTTTGCTTCTTTGGATAAAGTGGCTGCCTACATTAGTTGACGTTGTTTAGGCACGAGGCTTTTCAGCTTGTTATATGGGCACTGTGGAGTCAGTCTGGATGATGAGTTGAGCCTTGGATCTGGGTGACCTGGGTTCAGGTCCTGCCTCTGCCATGGATCCACTGCTTGGTCTTGTGGGAATCAAACTTGCTGTCAGCCTCTGGATCCTTGTAAGAGTGACCCAGCCCACAGAGCCAGAGGATGAATACAAGAGAAGACTGTGAAGCACCTTGAAAAGGCTACGTTATCGAAGGGAAAATATCCAAGTAATAAAAGTGCAGTTTAAAAGGGTGGTGGAGGAAAGTGCCGTCAAGTCAC
>NW_015225632.1:0-875 GCF_001447785.1 Gekko japonicus | reverse complement strand
GATGAGAAATTCAAGAGCACTTCATTTTAAAGAAATAACTAACAATCACAAGGAACTGTTGAAAACAATTTGCACTTATTTGTGGCTCTGAGGGCTAAAATGTTTGTTTGATTTTCATGAAAATCTACACTCACCAACCACTTCTATTTATTCACTTTTTCCTAGGTTTTCTAGATGTGTATCTAATTTTAAATGGTTGAAGCTCATCATGGGGCCTCATAGTCTTATGGAACATAATGGATGTTACTTCTTTCAGCCAGCAATGCATCAAAGATAAAGGGAAATGGACATTGCATGAGGCAGGGCTACTGTTCAAAATGGTGCTCTGTGTCCTGTGAACTTCCTTCCCCAACGACATTGATTATTGACTGTTTATCAGAAGATTTCTATCCCTTCTCCCCAAAAGATCGGGGAAGTCTACAAAGGAAGTTTGCACCCCTCCCTCCCAAAATATCAGGGATGTTTATAAGGACTTGGATCCTACCTGATTTTCATTGGTGAAAAAAGGAAGAAGGTTCCCATTTGACCCCCCAAAAGGCTGTAGTGAGGTTTATGGGACCCACATAAACAAAAGTCATTGTGGGATGAGGGTGGATTAAACAGGTGAATAAGGTGAGATAGGGCAGAAGAGCTGGTATGGTCCAACCCAGTAAGATATAAGTAAAATCAGGTTTGCATGAAAAACAATACAACCAAACAGTCTCTGCATCCTAAATGTTCAAAAGATGTGCTTACTTTTTGGTCCTTAGCCAAATCAATAGGTTTTCCTGCTCTCCTGAAGGCTGAAAGAGACAATTGTCCTCCACAGGGACACAGCAATGGTGAAAAGAAAAGAAGTGAAAAGAGAGCCTGTTTGGTGCAGTGGTTAAGTGCGC
>NW_015225631.1:0-875 GCF_001447785.1 Gekko japonicus | reverse complement strand
GGGTGCCTTCAGTACTTCTCTCCAGTGCTGGTTGTACAGACACACTACTGAGCAATGCTCTCATTATAGTCCTTAAATGCACTATAATGATTTTGAATAGCTGCACTTAAGCTGCTATTCTGATCGTAGTTACTAATTCATGAGCCTAAAGGACTCCCTTGTGCTTAGCTAATGGTAGGATTTTTACCCTAAATGTTTATCTGCATATCATATAAAAAATGCACAGCACATGGGTTATTTTACTAAAAGTTCACAGACGCACTCATTGCATCAACCAAAAGAAGGCTCCAAAGGGATTGCTTCATCATGTCCACAACGCAAGAGTCTCTGTTCTGTGACCTTTTCCCTGCTCCCTTCCATCCTGTCAGCATTACTTCTTTGTATTTATTAATAGAGATCCTGAGTTTCTCCCTTGCCCCTTCCCAGTGGCCTTGTCGTTGAGTTGCCACAACATGGAGTTAGACATTGGCATGCTGTTTGCATATCTCTGTGGCAAAGGTGAAGCTAACCCTGGAGCATCAAGTCTTTGCATAAGCATGCACAGTCACTATTATATCCCAATCCCACACACATTTTAGTCAACAATGGGAGCTGTCTTGAGCCAGCTTTATAGAGCTGAGTACAGAAATTTACAGGACGGATAGGCTTTTTCTTCACTGAATGGAATGTCATTAATTCATTGTCATCAAAGTACTCTAGTCTACGAACATCTCAATTGGAAAAAATGCTCAACAGCAACATGTACAAAATTTCCACTGTGATGTAGTTGTAGATGGGGGTTGTAGTGCTGTAATAGGAAGGGAACCTGGCAACATGGAGTGAAAAAGCTGCTGGGATACAACCCAAGACTTACACCTCAAGCAAGCTTTTTCCTA
>NW_015225630.1:0-875 GCF_001447785.1 Gekko japonicus | reverse complement strand
GAGGCTCATACCACCAATGCATTCAATTTTGCCAGCTCTTCCTACAGCCCCCTGGGGTATAAACTGCATTCATACTCTGCTGCCACCTCCGCAGGCAGAAGCTGAAAGTAAACAAATGAGCCATCCCTGTGTCCAAAAAATCAACAAACGGGGATTTTGCCAGACTATGAGAGGAAACACATTTCAGACCTGACAGCTGTAGTCTACAGACCATCAGTCTATATCTGTTCTCAGTGTGGGTTTGTGAGCTGAAATGTCCTGGTTCATAGTAGAGAACAGAAAGGATTCTTTTCATTTTTGTTTTGTTTGTATTTTGGATCACGTATTTAGCATACATAGTGCAAAATAAGCATGGTGGATCAGAATCACACAATGCATACCGTAAATCAATACAGGAAAAAGAGAGAACTAGAAAGATGCTTTAAAAATGCTGTAAATAATGCACCCACAACAGAATTGATTTATTGTTTGTCTTATTTGTTGCGTTCGGAAAGGGGAGGAAAATCTAGGAGTCCCAGCTATTTGCAGACTAAAAAGTAAGGGATTTGAATAAAGACTTGCAGTATGAAATTACTAGATTTATTATTTCAATATTTCCTCCTGCAAAAATGCAGAAGCCTATTCTGCATCAGTTTTGGGGGCTCGCAAACAGAAGCAAAGGCATTCACACAGCCACCCCTCCTCCCATGGAGGCCTTAGTTGTACCACTGCAATACAAGGAGTGTTGCACTCCCTCCAAATTGAGTCCATTTGCCTGCTTATATTAAATTGCATGCTTTAGAACTGCAGCACAAGTGCAGAATTTCCGAGTAACACTGGAAGTTGAAGAAGGAAAAGTCTGAGACATCACAGACAGGGCTATTTTTGGGCAGGAA
>NW_015225629.1:0-875 GCF_001447785.1 Gekko japonicus | reverse complement strand
AAAGGAGCTGGAGATACCACAGCCTCAAAGCATCCTGTTCTCCTCAGCAGCTGCTTGGGCTGTCTTATTAATACAGCAATATTTCATTTATTCTGGCAGCAGTTGACCTCCCATGATCAGGCAAAGCAGGCTACTGCCAGAGGAAATGAAAAACCTCTGCTTTAGAAGGGATAGGCGCAGCTGTTGAGGAAGGAGGGTTGGTTGGTGCAAGCAGCTGTAACTGTTATATCTTGCTCCTTTGCCCTCTCTGAGCACATGGAGGAAGAGAACAGGACGCCAGCAGCATACACTGTTCTGGCTGGTGATGAAAAGGGGACCAGTCTCTTCTTCAGATTTCCAAAAAGCAGAGGACAGCCATTAACATTCACTCAGAATGGCAACATGTTAACCGAAAACTAGCCTGAAAGCAGAGAACAAAATGTCTGTCTGCTATGCAAACCTCACCATTTCAGATTTCTACTTTAAATTATTTGTAATTATTTGCTTTTAAATGTACGGCAAAAGAACACCCTTGATTGTAAAAACAGAAGTGCTGCTTTTTGCATTAGCCAATTTGTCATTTTAATTCTGAATACCGTTTCATTAACTTTACAATGATATAACAATTCAGCCTCAAGGGCATCCTTATTAAGCATTACGGAATTGTATTCCTAATGGCAAGCCCAATTGCCAAGCTTCTCTTCTTTACTCTTTGATTTATAAGCAAGCAGTAATTACTTGTGCTGTGATGCCAACTCAATCACAACTATTTGGAGATACGAAGGCATTTGTTTTTTAAAAAACAAACCCAAATCCCACAAATGTCAGTCTCCCTGTTCATAGGGATTCCATCTGTGGACATGCTAGGTACCAAAATAGACTAAGGAAGAGGGCAG
>NW_015225628.1:0-875 GCF_001447785.1 Gekko japonicus | reverse complement strand
CCAGCAACCATTCATGGCAGATTGAGGATCTGAACCTGGATCTCCTTGATCCTATACCACTCTGGCCACTGAGTTATGAACATTAGTGCAACTTTACATAATGTGACTACACTGCTATGGCTGAACATTTAATAAGCATCCGTAGAGTGATAGGTATTGGCTGCCCACAAGGCTCATGCTGGCTATATATGGGAATAGCAGTGCAAACATTTTGGAGTCGCTTGGCAGAACTGCAGTTAGACCAGGCTTCAGCGAAGTCAGTGAAACCTCCAGGTCTTGTAAATGCTTGGAAGAACTAAGCTGACATCATCTCTTGGGGCTGTTCAGCAGCTTGCATCACCATTAACGTTGCTGGTCATTCATCCATTCACTTTGGTAACACTGTAATTGGCCCCTCGTGGCATTTAAATATCTCACGGCACCAGCCCATTGTGAAGCTGCGGTGGGCCAGGTGCTGGAGAGGAACTGGTCCAACCAGTCGACGACAAGCATGGAACGGCTGTGTCGCTAGATGCGAGGGGTCATTCATCTGTGACAAAATTCTTACATGGAAAGGATCTGGGGAATATAGGGTCGATTGTATATGTACACAAAGGCCTTTTCAAATCCTGGCCAGAGTATTTTCACATCTGGATCTGGATCAACCCAACAGGACAACTCTTGAAGTAACCGGCAGCATAATCCTATGTGAAACTGCACCCATCGCTGGGCTTAGAAGGCTTATGACCGCATTGTTGGTGAGACACTGATTCCATAAACAAGGGATAAAATGCTCATTGGCTTGCTAGGGTGGGGAAAGTAGAATTGCTATGGAAGTAATCTCCAACTCTCATCCTGTCCTGCTCACAATGCCTGTTTTGCATGGTGTCTACTAA
>NW_015225627.1:0-875 GCF_001447785.1 Gekko japonicus | reverse complement strand
TTTAGCAGAGGAAAAAAGGACTAACTTATTTGTGTGACTCATCATGTGGAGTTCACGGAACTCACTGCCACAAGGTATAGAGATGGCAACGGAGGTTAGACGGCTGTGAGAGAGGATTGGTGGACTCCATGGAGGATTTAGCCGTCACTCCTGATGTCCAGTGGCAGCACAGCTCTCAGTACCAGTTGCTGGGGGAGGGCGAGAAAGGGGCTTTGGACTCCATGTCCGCCTGTAGGTTTTCTTGAGTCATCCGGCTAGCCACAGTGTGAGACCAGATGCTGGTGTGGACGGGCTCCGAGCCTGATCCCGCACAGCTTCTTGTGCATTCTGTATCATTTCTCTCTCTGTTGTTCTAAGAGTCCCCGTTATCTTTAATGCATTAATCTTGAGATTTGTGATAGGAACAGCCTTGACCTTGATGACACAAATACACGCCAATATTACTTTCTTGAGTGGTAAGAGGTAGTGAGGACCCAACAGATATAAGTAACGTTGAGTTTTGTCGTCCCTGCTCTTCAGTAAGGGTTATGTTCCTCTTTGTGTAATGGTGTGGCATAAAGCTGTGCCCATGTGGCAGATTTACAGATTATTTTTTTGTGGGGGGAGCCCATATAACTAGGAAACTGAAAGGGAGTGGGAACCCGAAGATTCTCTGTTGGTCAGAGGATGACAGAATATTTTCCGGGGAGCCGTACCCTCGGTATGCCCTCTCCTGGTAAACAGAGGAATTGACCATTACAGACATTGTAGAGCCCGCCTATCTGGGAAATGAAAAACTCATTCGAACAGGCTCTTCTTAAAGTGAGTAAAGTTGGGACTGGAGTTCTCTGAGGGGGGGGGGATTTGGCTTGTGAACAGTGTTCCCTCTAAGCTGA
>NW_015225626.1:0-875 GCF_001447785.1 Gekko japonicus | reverse complement strand
TTATCAATGCAACTGAGCATGATAGCAGGTGGGAATGTGGGAAATGACTGGAACAAGACATGACAGAACGTACACGACGGAATGTGTATGTCTAGGTGCAGGGATGTCCCCTTGCATATTTGATGGTGAACGCTCAGATATATTGACTGGAGACTATCTTTTGAAGCAAGAATGATGTCGAATTTGTAATAGTTCCTGAAAGTCGTAACGTTTATCATCTAGCGACAGCCATCAGCAAGGAGTAAACATGACAGGAAAGTCCTGTTCAGACATAAATTCTTGTGTGACAGTTTTGTAATCATTAAATGCAGGTGAAGGGAGATCTCTCTATTAGAGGCAGGCTTGTTTTGTCTACCTGTTTGTCAGGTGCACGCCTGAGAGAAATTAGTTCACCAAATAGACATGGTGAACATACCTGCTTTGGCAGCACAGCAATACAGAGGACTGGGGCAAGTGTGACCCTCAGAAAAATACAAGCCAAGACTTCGAGATCCTAAAGAAGTGGAGAAGGAAGCTTACGGAAGCAAATCTTCCCCCTCCCATACATACACACTGCATAGAACACGGGCTAAAGTGCAGTGAAAGAACTGGGCAAATTTGGGTGGAGAACTTGCTCCTCCATTTCTTGAAGGAAGGGGGAGTTCTCTTGATCTCCTCTCCTTACTGCCCCACCCATGCTGTGGGGTATTTTGTGTGTGAAGATCCTCACTCAGGAGAGCATTCTGTGGACTATAGTGGGCTGTTGGAAGAAGGAGATGGTGGAGAGGCTCTGCCATCATGAGCTCCTTCCACTTGTACTTCTGCATCGTCACTCGTAACAGTAGGGTTGCCAGGTCCGCCCTGTCCACTGGTGGGGGATGGAGGGTAGGGTTGCC
>NW_015225625.1:0-875 GCF_001447785.1 Gekko japonicus | reverse complement strand
GACCACCTGTCCTGCTATATTCCACTGTGACAGCTTTACTCTTATCTGCAAAGCTTCTCAAGATCCTTGCAAATGGGTTCTTACCGATAGCAGCCCATATACATGCACTCTCTGTTGTGGCTCCCACCTTATGGTACAGCCTGCCTGAGGAGATCAGAAAGGCTTCCACACTTGTACCATTCCACGGGATTTGTAAAAGAGGAGTGACCAGAAGGGCATTTTTATAAAGGGCATAGGGCTGTAATATAATGGAATGGTTTAGGAAGGCACTTTTATGAGTGAAGAGTAGCACTGCTATCAACTTGCTTCTACTGCATTGTCTTTTACTTTTGTAATCCATGTTCCGTATTTTTTTTGGTACGTATGTCATGCCTGAGACTATTTGTTTGCATTGTTTTCTAATATTGTAGTCCTAGTCCTACCGCACTGTTTGTTGAATAGGCTGTCCAGCTGCATTGTTTTTCTATTTTGTAATCCCCCTTGAGTCTCAGTGAGAAAGGTAAACTATAAATAAAATAAATTTAATATGGGAACATTACATTGCTACAACATGATTTTTTTGTAACATTGCAATCTTCGGGAACACAACTAACACAATATAGCAGAATCGGTTATATGTGCACACAGGTTTTTAATAATGGCCCACATTGACCTGCCTGTTGAATCCCAGGGGACAGAAAGTCACACGGAGGAGTGTGATATGGAGGACTGAAACAGTGGGGCGAAACACATTCTCTCTTTTATCCCTTCAAAGCTCAAAAAATTGTGTATAACATGTATTTAAATTCTTCTTTTTTGCTGCCTAGATATCAACATAAAACCAAAAAGTAAATGTATTAGGGCATGTGTATTTTCTAGGTGAGACCAAAAGAAGC
>NW_015225624.1:0-875 GCF_001447785.1 Gekko japonicus | reverse complement strand
TGTTCTATCCTGGCCTGTAAAGTTTAACATGTTGGCAGTATTATGGCCATAATGTCACATGCCTATTAGAAGAACTACATTTTCACTCTGTAATATAGAATTTTGCCTGAGTGGGCATTTGCATGCATGACTCTTACAACTGTATTATTACATGAGTAGGGATTATCCATTCTTCATTTTACCCTTCATTTTATTATAAACCAGGCTTTCATTCTAACAGTTAGGACTTTCATCTTCTTTCTCCCTGCCTCCTCAGTAAGCAAATTTAATATAAAAGGGGAAAATGGGGCACCATTATTAAAAAACAAAAACAAAACAAGGTTACTATGGTAGCCAAAAGTAATCTTAGTTTACCCCCTAAAGGAATAATAGAAGATGAGTTGCACTGAATTTTTAACAGCTGCAGGGGAAGTAATCAGAAGGAATCAATCTGCATGAGAAATTGAGAGTTACTTACACAGACAAATCTATCTCAGCAAAAAAGTCATCAATTTATCCACTGAAAAATATTGTGTCTGCTTGCAATGGTGATTTTATGATAGAACTTGAAGATTTTTAAAATATATACACAAAACCACAGTGGTGATTCCAGTATGCAGATGTTTACTATTCAGTGGCAAGCACTATACTGTGGGTGGATAGTATGAAAAGAGCGTTCCTTGTATATTTCAATAGGCTTAAAGGGAAGGGCTGCAAGATATCTGTGTGTGATTTGTGTGCTGCAGGGGTGAATTTGAATATCTCATCCCTGATATTTATGCCCCAAAATCCCTGTTTCAACATTGTTTCTCCCTTGTGCAAAGTGAACCCATGATTCTTAATTCTGAAGCCACATTGTTTCCTCACTCCAAATTTTCCTCATTAAATGTATGCAC
>NW_015225623.1:0-875 GCF_001447785.1 Gekko japonicus | reverse complement strand
AATAAATAAATAGAGTTTTGCCCAAATGCCAGAGCATTTCTGGGATCCCCCAGCCACACACTGATGTCACTTCCAGGAGCACAGAGTATGACATCAGTGCATCAGGATGTTGCTAACATTCGCCCAGTTCCCACCATTTCCTCCCCACTGGCCAGCTGAGTGGTGGTGGGAAAGTGTCCACTGGTGGCAGGGGAATGGCAAGCCTGCAACTACACAGGTTCATACTACAAGCTGCACATATGTTATAATGTAGTTAATCATGAATGATACACAGGATGAAACATTTGTAATCCAAACCAACTGTGAGCATGTATCAACGTGGCCACCCTGCCAGCTACCACTATGAATGCTGCCATTGCACAGATGAAATGCTACTTGAAATACTCATTTTGCTACTTGAAATACATGCTACTTGACATACTCATGCGAGAAAATTGCTGAGGTAATCATATGAAGTGCACAACTCAACAGCAGATACGTACTGCAAGCAAGATAATTTCGAGCAGCTGTGTTGTGAACAGTGAATCATCTCTGATTTAAATATGATTTCCAGAGTTCATATATACAGCCAGTGGTGATGCCTAAATTGGAAGATGGAGTAGTGATACAATCCTTTTCATTGCACAAATAGTAAGCTGAGCCCTCCTCGTGAATGGCTAGTCACATGGAGACCTAGTTAGTGTGGGCCTTCCCCCTTTAGAAAAATGATTTAGAGCTCTGTCTGCCTTTCTGAAATACTGTTCACTTTGGTCATGCATGGATGGAATGTATGTTTTGGAACCAAACTAACCATAAAACTGAGACCCATGCATTAATCTTGTGCAGATGGTTGTTGTTGTTGTTTTTGTTTTAAGTGTAAATAACAGATGCAAGGA
>NW_015225622.1:0-875 GCF_001447785.1 Gekko japonicus | reverse complement strand
GAAGCCCTGTGTGGTGTAACCTGACTAAGAAACCTGAGAGCCACCCCCATTGACTGGCGGACTGTCAAGAAGGTCAGGAGGAGCCCAGAATCAGCACTTGGGATGCCATCTTGGGACAGGTGCCATACCCCTCTTGATCCACCAAGCTGCACATGACCCAAGCGCAGAAACCCTTCTGACCCAGCCGGCCCCAGCAACCCTCCATGTTCTGCTGCCTGCCTGTGGCTGTGCTGCAGATGGGCGGGGGGGGGCTTTGTCGGGTCAGAATACGCTCAGTTCACAGGGGCACAAGCTGTGCAGGTCTGGCCAAGCCCCTAGAAGCCCCACCTTGCTCAGATCCTACCGGGGGTCCGCCCCCCGACATATTTGCACATTCCATAGGGAGAACTCAGCAGATTTGGTGTGCAGATTAATCATGAAACCCTCTTTGGCTTTTCGTTTCCCCTGCACACCTGGTTGCTTTGGTCCTCGAGCGGATTGTTTTTGCAAGCTGGGGAAATGCCAGAGGCAGCAAAATTCCCCACTGCCACCACCCCTCCCCTTGTCAAAGGAGGCCCGGAAAACACGCTGGGAGGTGCAGCTGCACGCAAAGGGGGATGCCAGTGCTGGCTGACTGCTAATTATGGCAACATGTTGCCTCAGGCTGGTGCCTCCACGGAGGAACTGCTTGCACTCGAGTAGGACTGAATGACTGGCACCAAAGGGAAATTCCCACAACCTCCAACGGTGCAAAAGTTGACAGGGCTAAATGGGAGAGGCAGGCAGCGCAGAGCCCCAGAGTGGGTGATCGGGGGTAGTGGGGCCAGAGAGATGCCAGGAGGGCAGAGGCATCATGGGAAAGCCGGTGAGCCATTTCAGAGGTTCCAAATCTCCAG
>NW_015225621.1:0-875 GCF_001447785.1 Gekko japonicus | reverse complement strand
CAGAGTACAGGGTAGACACCAAAGAAGGGGCAGGTGGGGTGGGAAGCTCCTCCCCTCTCATACACCCCTTTCTCCAGGGATATTTAGCCAGTGAGCAGGTGCCATGTGTACTGGCTGATTTGCTGGCAAAGGAGAAGAGGCGAGCAGAAATCTGCTCCACGGACACCCATGCACATTCCCTCTTGACTTCTAGGAGGATAGCAAAAACACCTCTGTAGGGCAGATGCTTGCGTGAACCTGGCACTTGGCTGCTGGGTGGATCAGTCTGTTTCCTGCTGCTCTGCTGAGGTTTATTTATTAGCATCTCCGGTGCTTTTATCCAGAGTCACAGACCTGATTGTTCTGGCACTTTGGCGTCTTTTTTTTTAAATAACGCTTTAGTGTTTTTTTAATGGATTTTTATTAAGATTCTGTGGTACCGTCAGCTGCTTTGGGGGCATTTCTGTCCTAATTAGTTTGATAAATAAGCAAATGTGCTGCAGCAGGCCAGGCTCCCTGAGGGACTTCATGGATACTCAAGGACGTTTTTCCCTCCGGTCAAGTCTACCGCTCGCCTTTTCCAACAACAAACAATTCCGTTCTAGCCTAATCAAGAAGTAATTTTTTTTTCATGCCATTAGAGGTTGAGAGAGGAAACAATGGCATAAGAAGAACCAGATGGAGAAACAGGTCGCTGTCCTTGATGTGGGAGTGATGAGAGGCTGAACTACACGTTACACTTCTTCGATGGCTAGTGTCTGGGTTTCCCCGGACTGACTTTGATTCAGAGAAGTCCCACGTCACGTTTAAAGGAACGTGTTTCGCAAGCACCAAGGGCCCCAACTTGGATCAGGACCATCGTGGCAGAGGAAGGAAGAACATCAGCCCCCCCCCCC
>NW_015225620.1:0-875 GCF_001447785.1 Gekko japonicus | reverse complement strand
CCCCCAGCAAGAGTCGGCTGGTAGCAAAAGGGCTGCCCACACATAACCATCCCGACTCTGAGCCACACCCTTCTCCTGCAAATTTTTAAAAGAAAGGGGGGGAAAGACCAGAGGGCAGGCTCAAACCCATAGCCCCAAGACCACCACTGGGCCAAGGGGACAGGTGCAAAGGAGGCAGGCCATCAGGCATTAAGCACTCCACTGCAGCCCTGACACCACCACCAGCTACATGGGGCCAGGCAGAGAACATTGCCAAGACAGGCAAGGCTCCGGGGAAAGGCCCTGGGATAGCATGGCCAGTGCTCCAGGTTCAGTCTCCACATGGGATGTAACAAGGGGCAAGCAAAAGCCTCAGAGCTGACCTTTTGCTCCTGCAGACCACAAAAGAGGGAACAGGACAGCCCAGCTGACAGGCTGCCCTGGAAATCCATCATGTTGACAAGGATGCCCTTTCACAATCCTTCTATGCCACACACACACGGTAGCAGCTCACATGCACAACATCCAACCTGGGCCCCCTGCGTACCTGCACCACCAACCTGAATGGCTCATCGGATGCCAGCAGTGCTATGCGCACATCAGCCAGCAAAGTATATGTGTGTATGGGAAGGTGGTGGGGACCAACATGTATGGATAGTGGGGGCATCCCTGAGTCAGAACCCGCCCCCTCATACGTGCAAATGGGAGATCACCCCAAGGGGAGGTTACAGGTGGGGGCAGGAGGTGGAGCCAGGAGGGGTGTGGAACAAGTCCTGTCTGCCAGGAAATAGACAGGTGGGTGCAGAATTGTAGAGTACCGCAGACTTTATTGAACAGCAAATTGTGACATGGTCTGATCAACGGGGCTGCCAACTCTCTGTCTCCTGTATGGTTCC
>NW_015225619.1:0-875 GCF_001447785.1 Gekko japonicus | reverse complement strand
TTGCTGTTCCAGAAAATGAAAACATGTAGCAAGGTGCCAGAACAGCAAAGTGTTCCCTAATATTAGAAATAATTATATTTGGATTCAGACCATCTACTATCGTTACTAATAGGTGCTGTTTATGTCAGATCTTCTTGAGTACTAAATTTCCTGACTACAGATCCCTAATGCCAGACTATGGCAGTAAACACCACTCACAATATGTTTCTCACTTTTTGCTCTTTCAAGGAAGGATACTGATAAGTTGTAAAATAAATCAAAGCATACATGTCTCGGAAGCTTAAAAGGAGAAGCACCAGGGAGTTGCAGTGTTTGTTCCAATGCATTTTGTGAACTCGTGATCTTCTTAAAGAGATAAGAGATGTGACAAATAGCTTATCCATTATGAAATGGCAAATGCCCATGAGCAAGATGTGTTTCCCTGAATTAGAGCTTAAATCTCAGTCCCAGCAGTTATTATACAAACAACATCATCGCCATCAAAGTATTTTAAACTAAGTCTACTTCTAACACTACATTTTCGTATTTGTGTTTTAAAAGTCTGTTAAGCAAGGTCAGCTTCAACTATGTCCCTTATATCGAAATGCTCATAGGAACTTTTCTGTAATTCACAAAGGTCGCCTCCTGTAACAAACCTTGTTTTTTTCCCCATGATGGACATGAACTTGGTTTGTTTCCATACTTTTACACTCCTTTCTCCCTTCCCACCCATGATCAATATGTGATTTGAAATTTGACTAGGTGCTCCCCTTCAGATGATGCAACACAGTAGAATCTGATTTAACCTTTTCCAAAACCAAGAAGCTTTCAATTATGCGTAATGTACACAGGGAAGAGAGAGGAAGAGGATGGAGGACAGCACTTGTATGCAGCAG
>NW_015225618.1:0-875 GCF_001447785.1 Gekko japonicus | reverse complement strand
TCACTTTGCAACTGCTTTTGAGGCTGAGTCTCCATAAGCTCCAGCTTAGACAAAAGCTTTGTGCACTGGCTAAGCTTACTGGAAGCTGCATTCCAAGTTGAGCTAACCTATGAACAGTTACACCAGTTCATATGGTACTATGACTTGAGAAACTATCATATGTGTTTTCACCAATAACTCCAGATTAGCTGAATGCAAGCTAGACTCTTGTGAAGTCACACAGTAGTGAGCCAGAGATACAGGGTTGGAGCCAACCTTTCTGCTGGTGCACAAGGAAAGTAGGGTCCCATTTGACCACCGAGAAAGGCTATATGGGAGATCATGGGACCTGCATGGTCAAAAAATGGGGGGGGCTGTAGTAAGCAGAAAGACTAGGTGAGATTGAGTGGAGGGAAAAAACTGGCTGGATCCAACCCAAATATCAGTTAGAAAGCTCCTTAGTCTGGCTGGTGTGTAGAAGTTCATTTCACTGCAGTTCCCAAGAGCTAATGCCTGGTTAATCATAGAGGGATTTTTTTCCTGTGTCTCCCCCACCAAGTTCTCTCCCTGCTCAACAGATCCACGATTCCCTGAATATCTTTCCATCTTTCTTCCAAAGATGCTGAAATCTCCATATACACAAGTATCCTTCTCTGCAGCTTTTCTTTGTCACACAAGTCCCCTTCAGATTCCCATTCCATTTGGTTTCCCAGTCTTTCCACCCCATTCACAGAACAGAAACGTATGTTGTCTTCTTTGAAGGACCATCTAGATCATTAATTTTGAATCAGCAAAGCAATTTACGTTTTTATGTGGGATCTTTGTAGGCTTCAACATTTCTTGCAATATGGCTAATAAGATTAATTAGAACTCATGTCTGAAATTATGAAAGAAAA
>NW_015225617.1:0-875 GCF_001447785.1 Gekko japonicus | reverse complement strand
GTCCCTCTAATGGGGCCAGTTAAAAGGTCGCAATCTGGTGAACATGTTTTTTGAGTTCCTCAGAACTCTTCATTATCTAGGTTACCAAAAAAGGGAAAGGAGAGAGAAGATGATCATTCTGCATTAAAATGGAGTGCAGACTATGTAATTATAAACTTCACTGGGTGCGCAAAAAAGGATTTCTAGAAGGAGGTGGTGGCAGAGAGGGGCAGGTGTAGCCACGGGCTTTATATTTATTGTATTCTGCCTACACTCAGAGGTACATTGTACTAGATAACTTTACATACCCCAGAGTTGTATCACAGATTATGTCGGACGTTTACTGTTCAGGTTCTGGAGTTTATCCTTGGTAGAGCTCAGCATACTGGCCTCGAAAAGAAGAAGTTGAAGATGGAATGGGAAAGAACAATTTTAATTTAAAGCAGTGCTCGTACTTAGTCGTTTCACAGCTGAATGAACATGGAGCAAGGCTATGCCTTCTCTTTGCGTTCCTGGAGTGCATCCTGAAAGCTGTTATTCTGTGCCACTGGTAGCACTGGGTAAAGGTGCGCTTGATTTTAATCAAACCTCTTCTCCACTTTTCTCCTGGTAATAACACTTTACTAAAACGCTTCCTAGACGGTTCTCTTTCAGGCAAATATTTCTTTAGAAATTTCTTCTATAGAAAACATAGTTCTAAAGAGATATTCACCTGTAAGAGAGACATTACGCATGTTTGGATGATATTCAAGATAACTGTGAAAAAGATGTGACAAATACATTATTTCTGCCGCATGTGAAAAGAAAAGGAACGCCCCGTATTTTTGAAGTTAGCAAGTCATATGATTCATTCTCACATGTTTTGTTTGGGTTTGGGTGGTGTAGGCAGTTGGGTC
>NW_015225616.1:0-875 GCF_001447785.1 Gekko japonicus | reverse complement strand
TGCTTAGCTTCCGAGATCTGATAAGATTGTGCTATAACATGCCACCTCCCCTCCCCTTCTAAAAACACTTGCTCCAAATTTTGCAGCTCTAGATATAATGCTCTTACAAATTTCTGAACTTTTCAAGCTAAGCTAAGGCAAACTTTACTAAGTGACGTCCTGTTCCTCATAATTTACTATTATCTCTTGTATTTCTATGTATGTTCCCATATAACATTCTTAGAAGTGGGATAATGATAACACCTTTTTGATAATCTCCATATCAATTAAGAAACAACATTATTCTTCAAACGTGAATGGATTTTATATTTTTAAAAAGTTTGCCAAGGGCCATATAAGAAACAGTTCTATTTGGTATCTTTTCTCCAGGGAAAAAGGCACATAAAATTTAAATACGCATTGCAATAAGTGTCCCACTCTGCAAATCAATATGTTATTGTCTTGATGGATTAAAAACAAACAAACAACAGAACAGCTGAATGGTAATGCTTTCAAGCTTAAGGAATAAATAGGGAGTAGAGAATCTAGGAAGGCAGAATCTATTGACACTGATGCTAGGAGTTTGCACCATGGATTCTGAGACTTTTGGGGAGCAATCCTAAGCACAGAAAGTCTACTGACATCAAAGTAAGGATGTAACTCTGCTTAGGGCAGAATTGTTAGTTTGATTACTGATAGCTGTTCAGAGCATTCCAGCATTCTGGTTATAAGAAATGGCCAACATGCCTTTCCTTTCAAAATAAAAACTGGGAGTCAGTACTTGGATGAATGTGGAGTTTAAAACATATGTTCATCTGTAAATGTGTTAAATGCAACATAGGAGTTTCTCAGTGTGCATACCAAGAAAAATCATGCATGAATACTCTATACAGATG
>NW_015225615.1:0-875 GCF_001447785.1 Gekko japonicus | reverse complement strand
TCAGCAACTCCTGCTAACCTAAGGTATGCTAATGTTTCTCCACAGTCCTATTTCCATTAGCCCCTTCTTTCTCCAGTGTTCTCTGTCCTTCCATTGTATAGATGTTGCTCTCCATTAGCCTGTCCTGTTTTAGTGTCTTGTGGCTACTGTGTCCTCTTCCCCTAGTCTCCCTGATCTCTGGGATCCCTTGCTCTCTGCAGTTTCTTGGTCTGCGTGAGGGTTTTCTGCAGCCCAGGTAACCCTGTCTTGCCTTCACAGGGGCTGATTTTACAATGATGTCAAGAGGCAGAAGTAGGAGAAGAGGGCAGCAGCATGGGCAGTCAGTTGGTGGAAGAGATCTAGTGATAAATGGTTGAGGGGGGTGGAAGGGTGAGCTCTCCTGAAAACTGACAAGCAGAACGGGAAAATAATAGCTTCTCCTTGTAGTTTGTCCCCAGGAGTTGTTTTTTAGCGTTATGTTGGTATTGTACATGAAGGTTCTGTTTAGCTAACATGGCCGATAATTTTTGATAGAACTTCTCTCTATAAATGCATTATGATATATCTCAGCAACAAACCATGCATTGTCTGATGAAATGATAATGAGTGCAACTTTGTTTTGTATGGCTGCCTGGATTTGTTTTTCCGCTTGCCTCTGCCAATTGTTGGAAGTCTGGGATGGAAGGAGAGGAGGACTGCAGAGTATCCAAGCCAGGTTCCTATCTTCTCTCATTTGCAAGAGACAAGAGCAATGAATGAGACAAGTGAATAAGGCAATTGTGATATTAATGGTTAAAGTAGATGCAAATGGTAAAACTAGCCAGCTGGAGTCTAGAAGGGGAAGTTGCTTAAGCTCTCAAAGCTGTGCATCTTAGCCTTGTGATGGTTTGGCTCAT
>NW_015225614.1:0-875 GCF_001447785.1 Gekko japonicus | reverse complement strand
AGCTGTGCTGATTCCCCCTCCCCCAGTGCACTGATTTTTTTTCCTTTAGCTCAGGGGGTGGGTCCTTCACAGTGCTTCAATCCAGGCTTGCCCCGCCTCCCCACAGAGCCGGGTCCTGCCCTCTCCCTTCTGCAGCTGTGAGTTGCTGCAGAAGTTCTCTGGAGGACTGAGCTGCTGCCCGCCTCCTGGTAAGTTCCTTTGTTTATATTGGGCTGGGAAGGTGTGGGGGGAGGCCGGCATCCTTGCAGGACCGTCGGCCTCACTATAAGGGAATATCCTCGTGCTGAGTCTAGCCAGTGATCCACACCTGTACAACTTGGGACCAGCTGAGCTGAATGCCCTCCCCTAGGTATGTATTATGACTTGCCTGATTCTTGGTAACCATCCTATTTTAACAGTCCAAGGCTAGCATCAGCGAGACTCTCTGGTGGACTTTTATATTTGGTTCCAGGGCTGCATGTGAATTGGTTGGCTACTCACTGTGCAATTGTGAACTGTCCCATATTGTCTGAACTGGCTGGTAATGGGGCTTGGGTAGAGGTCGTTTCCAGCTGTGTTAACTGCAATGGTTGTAGCAGTACTCGAACCTGAGACTTTTCACGCTCAAGCCATTTTGCCCTACTGATGAGCTGTGACGTCTCACACGTGAACATGCGGATATTCCCCCCGTCGCAGTTCAGGACATTTCACTCTAAACATTCAGAACTCCCCTTACATTTCAAGGTCTGTACTCAGGGATTAGTGTTTGCACTTACCGGAAGGGGAGAAGAACAGTTTGTGGACATTGAAATGGGAAGTCTGATTGAAGGATCATCTTCTGCTTTGAATACTTACCTGGTCCCTCAGCTCAACATTAGGAGCCCTGACATTTTTTT
>NW_015225613.1:0-875 GCF_001447785.1 Gekko japonicus | reverse complement strand
CACAAAGTCAGTAGCCAGGTTTATTGGGGATGCAATGAAACTCAGGAGAACTGTCCTCATAAGCTTTCATTGGGCAGCCCTGCAAAGGTGGCCAGTAAAAAAGAGCCTTCCAAAGATGGCAGCGTGGAAAGGCAAGCAGTGATGCAAAATCCACAGCCGTATAAGAACTGCAGCTCAGAACATCTTAGTTGTGTAACCACTGAGCTGGACCGGGCGGATGTGGTTCCTGAGAGCCCACTTTCAGATGCAGGCTGTGATGCATCTTCCTCTGATTTGCACAGTTCGCCACGTGGAGATCAAGGGTGCATGGGCAACTCTCCTCCTTTTGAGAGAGAGAGCGAACCCGAATCCCCGATGGATGTAGATAATTCCAAAAACAGCTGCCAGGGCTCAGAGGCTGATGAAGAAACGAGCCCGCTTCTCGAGGACCAGGAAGACATTGGCGTCGTATCAAAAGCGCCAAACAAATCCTCACATTTTCAAAGGGCGGATACTGACTTGGATGTAAGAAAGCCTTCATTTGCAACCCGGAGGAGTGAAGGTGCTCGGTTTTGTCTTAATTTGGAAGGGATGGATAATCCAGTCAAAGAGGTCGAAACGCACTCCGAGTCGTACGGTGTCTCGCCAGTAGCGTTGTCAGAATGCAAAGGTGCCAAACACTGTGGGAGGAAGGACACTAAAATCACTGCACATTTTGCAAGGGTTCCCAAGACAGAGGAAAAAAGGTAATTTTTTTCCCCCGCCCACCTTTTACTCCTCTCTCCATTTATATCCCCATTAGCATTGCACCTAGTATTTTGGGATAGTCTCTTACAGTTAAGCAAATTTATGGTCTGTGACTGTGGAGGGACACTAATGGGAAAAGATGCAGCATG
>NW_015225612.1:0-875 GCF_001447785.1 Gekko japonicus | reverse complement strand
AAAAGCAAATAAACCTAGGCATCCATTGGTCTCCATGCCTGCACATATTTCCTCACTTTCCTTACACTGTGGCTCTGCAATCATTAAAGACACTGACCTGGACTCTCCAGCCCTGTGGACACCACCTCTTCCACATTGCTACCATTCAGGTTGGCCCTCATGATGCGATCCAGAGTGACATCAGACCAGAACACTAACTCTCTGCTGTGGTGGAAATCAAGTGCAATCGCATTCTCCAGGTTGTTCAGGAGTAAGGTATACTCTGAGCGGTGGGGCAAGACCTGCCGGATATCAATACGATTGGCGAAAAGTAGCACAGGCTCTGGCCCTGAGGGATACATTCAGAGAGAAGTGAGTGGGTCAGTAAGACAAAGCTTATCAAAACAAAAACAACAAAGTTCATGGATACTAAAATGTATCCAGGCAGCTCCGATAGTCTGATCTGAATTTCAGTTCGCAGACAGAAATGTGGTAAGCAATATCATTCTTTAAAAAGTGGCACTATGTTGAGCAGGTATGGCTCAATATGGCCTAAATGGACTGTGCCACTCATGCCATTGTTACGATCTCTTTGTTTTGTTGCTGCCACGGCAGAGAACAGTACCAGGCACAGATACACTTACGGTGTGGCTTGGGGAACTCAGATGATTCGACAGATCCAAGCCTCAACAAAGACCTCATGTGAACATGCAAATCTCTTGGCTCAGCCCTCAGCAACCTCAAAGCATTTAATTCTGTAAAGGTTCATCATGTACAATTTTGTTCCAAGATCTCTCACATCCACCCACTCAAGCAGCTGTTACCTGACATATAAAGGGCCTGCTATCAAGTCCAAAGCATATCAGGATATTAGCTGTTGTAGTTTTTCCGGGTTG
>NW_015225611.1:0-876 GCF_001447785.1 Gekko japonicus | reverse complement strand
TTTAAGTATTTTTGCCTATTTTTCCAACACTGGGCACCCCCTTCATGCCAGCCACTGGGGCAAACTCGGGACTGCCCCTCCCCAGACAGAGCCACCAGACTTCAGGAAGCCTCCCCCATCACCACTACTACCAGCGTGGCTCCTGGAGGCTCTGCCTAGAACAGAGCAAGTGGCCAACGAAGGTGGGTGGCAACAAAAGCTGCAATCAGCCACCAAAGATGCTGGGTGGTCACCCAAGCGGCCGGGAGCAGTGAAACTCTCTCCTCCTTTCCCCAGCTGTGCCGTGTTCTCCGCTTCCGCCAGGGAAAGACGGGCGGGTGGCAGGGACCAGGAGGTGGCTGCGGTGGCAGTTCTGCTACTCTTAGCTGCTGCTGTTCCTTTCAGCTTCCTCACACCTCCCCCCATAGAGGACAGAACATAGGCAAGAGGTGTCATACCTTCCTGTCTGAAATAACAGTCAAGCATTAATCAATTAATTACCATTAACCAGTGATACAACTATTGGCAAGAAGATAAACTCAAAAGACACAACTCTTACTATATACAGGTAGAAATAGCCCTTGTTGATTCCTTTGGGAGTCGTTTTCAAGCAAAGATGCATAGAGAGAGAGAGGCTGTTCTTGAGCCTAATGCATCCTGCCATTCCTTTGCCGCTGATGCACTGCCTTGTGGCGTCTGAAGGTCTAATCGATATCTATATTGCTGCTTGACCTTCAAATACAAATTCATTGAATTTGTACATTTCTTATCCCTTGTAGGCCGCAATGGCTCCATAGGAGAAATTTGACACAGACGAGCCCTGGAGGCTACAGCGACATCAACGGGAATTGATTCTGCTCCCTACAACTTTTGTTATATATTTAACAATCAATAGTA
>NW_015225610.1:0-876 GCF_001447785.1 Gekko japonicus | reverse complement strand
CCTGTGTGTGTGTGCGTGCTCATAAAGAGAGTTACACAGATGGTTATGGTGATGTTTATTCCTTCTTTCAGGCAGAAATGGTTTCTTTCTGACACTAAATATGTCGTAACAGCTGTAAATTTATTATGTCAGAAAAGGTTATCCATCGGGGAATTTCCATTACGTGCATCCCGCTCTGTCACAGCATAATGGCAGGACTCCTAGAAATGAAGCTTTCATTTTATATCATGAATCAGGACTATAAACATTAGAGACTAAAACAACCAGACAAGCCCCATGTCAATATTCTGAGGGAATGGAACGTTTCTGCTTGTATAGCTGTCAGCTACCAAAGTGGCACCAGGAATTTCAGCAGGGTGCGAAGAAGACAAGAATGCACCAAGCATATTTTGGACAAAGACACTTTTGGCTGTTCTCTCTGCAGGAGAGTGTCTCATTTCCAGGCTGATTATGATTGTGTTTAATCAAGGAACTGAGTACAATTTAAGTTTCAAATAAGGTTTATTGTATGTCTTAAAGAGACACAATAACTACTGCATCACTTTGTAAGGGCTCAAATACACAATGTGTCCAACATGTCAGGTAAAAAGTGTAGGACCAGACTTGCAGTTAGGCATACATTGAGGAAACTCACCTTAAACAGTGCTCATTTGCTAGATGTGGCTAAGGGTGAGAAGAATCTTCCCATTTTCTCTCCCGCCTGGTTTTTGCCAGTGAAAATGGCACAGGAAGGGGCTTTTCTCTAGTTCCATGCATTCAGTGTATCAAGTATTTGAGTTTCTAACTCTTGTTGTTGCTAAGTAGTACAGTATTAAAGAATTGCATGTGCATGTGCCATGAAAGTGGATCCTCAGGATCTAAGTATCTGCATTTTCT
>NW_015225609.1:0-876 GCF_001447785.1 Gekko japonicus | reverse complement strand
CTCTGGGCGTTCACAACTCTACTAATGATTGGTCTGAGAGCCACGGTTGTTTTAATTGTTGTTTCAGCATTCACGTTTTAGCTGGTCTGGTGGCTTGAATTTTTTTAAGTCTCCACTGCGGCGTTCTCTGGGCAGCTCCTTTTTTTTTTTAATGCTGATCTTCCTCAAGTGCTGCTGTGGAAATTTGTGTAGTAAATATCTAAATTAAATGCAGAGAACTGGTTTATCATTCAGGAAAGACTGCCTGCTTTAAAGTGCTGGAGTGATATAATCATGACGGCTGACCTTATACTAATCCACAGAAGCTGTAGCTCCACCCTGGTTACTGACTCCGTCTGTTCACTGGAGTTGTTTTTGACTGCCTCTCCGTGCACTTGGCTGTAGCATTTTGTCACGACTCCCCCTTGTTGTTCTTTGTTTACAGTGATACGTGGTTGCATGGGAGTTGAACTGAAACTGCCTATTATGTACAGTTTGAGTTATCCACACACTAGCTCTGTGTGAATTGTTTCCTCAAGAGGACGTTTCTTTCGTGCATGTGTGCATGCCATATCTACAAAATGGGGAAAACACTGAGGATTAAAAAAAAGAAGAAGTTCCATCTGGGACATAATCAAAATTAAAAGCTTGTATGCCAGAGATACCGAGCCTACTCCTCACACCCACATAACTTAAGAGATAACAGGATACTGCTTCTTCGTAAAGAGAACCTTCCTTCCCGTCCCTCATGGGTTACCAAACTGAAGGCGGGGCCTGGATTTCTCCCACAATTAGAACTGATCTCCAGGGTCCAGAGATTAGTTACCCTGGCAGGAATAGCAGCCATGGAAGACAGACCGGACTGCATCACATCCCTGCCAGTTTGGTGTAGTGGTT
>NW_015225608.1:0-876 GCF_001447785.1 Gekko japonicus | reverse complement strand
AAAGACTACGTTGCAGTTTAAAAATCAGATTAAACTTATCCATAAAATGTTGGCCATGCAGACTTTTGATTTATGGTGACAAAGACATGGGATATCCGTTGGTTCTCCCCATCCCCTCCCCTGCTGCCCTGCCACTATATAATTAACAAACATCCCTTCATTTGAAGCTTTAGAAATCTACAAAATTTATAATTTCCTCTTTCCTGGTAGTACAATACCTAACATGCTACATGTTCTTTAAGAATTTGTTTCATATTTGACTGGTTCAGGCTGCACTTTAATCTAAAACTGTTGAAGGGAATTACTGTCTGGAGCTCAGTCTACTTCAAAAAACACTTTGTGTTTTTTATCTTTCCTTTTGATCCTGACAATCTAGATAAAAATATTGGGGTTGATTCTCTATCTTACTTTTCTGCAAGCTTCACACTTAATGTGATTTTGCTCCATTTCCTCCACTAATGAATGGGGTTACACTTGCCAACATCATACTGATTGCTCTGCCAGTATATGCTCCCCTTTCTGTATTGTGCATACTTAAGTCTGTGCTTCCAGTGTGGAGAGACTAAGTTGGATCTAGTGCAAAATTTCCACTTGAACCAGAGGGCTTGCTCAAGTAGAAATGTGAGAAAAAGACTGCAGCAGCTAATTGTACTAAGTTGAATTTGTTGTATCTGCTTCTGCTTGCATAGGATTTTGTGTGACTAGTCACACATTGTCACACATTTTGTGTGACTAGTTTCTGGGCACTATAATATACAGGAGGAAAGCACTAGGAGTTGCCCAAGCTCTTGACAGCTGTATTAAGCCCATTTATGTTTCTGTTTGTGCACCACTGGATCCAAGCAATTGCTAGCAACTGCTGGGGGAGGAAGGGCT
>NW_015225607.1:0-876 GCF_001447785.1 Gekko japonicus | reverse complement strand
ATGTATAAGCATTCTGATTCCATCTCTGCCAGCCTCTTCCCTTTCTTATATAGGGATGTCAGGTATATTGAATCCCCTCATAAATGACTATCATCCTCTTAATACCTTCTAACACCTAGTTACTGCTCAAATCTTGAGGATTTGGTATAATGTATCCATTTCTACTGCCTCCTTCAAAAAGAATTTCCTGACATTTTAACCCCTTAAATAATAATACCTCACAGAACATTGTACAGTGCACAATTGTATAGCAGAAATGAAACTATTACAGTAAAGCATCAAGGCATCATATTGAAGTGTTCTCATACACAAAATAACTATAAGGAAGGCTAGAATAAAATACATTGTTTTTATTATATCAGCCAGTTAGAAATGAATTGGGAGCCGGTACGGTTGTGCTATTTTAGCATATATTGACCGACCATATAACAAATACAATGGTTCCATGTGAATATGCCCACTGAAGAATGATTATTGGTCTTCACTGAGCTGTCTTCATTGAGTTGCCCTCCCTAAAAATTATCACGTGAAATCAAGGTTACAGGGAGATTATAACTGGCTATCTTCAGGTACATTTTCCAGACATCATGAAGTTTATTATCAAAATATTCCTTAGGCATATGAAAACTGGCATGAAGAACATAACTGGTCAAGGATACAACTTGGCCCACTGTCACAAAAATCTGATGAATAATAGTTGCACTGCAGCTGTTCAAAGTTATTTCCTTTGATGTCTATTGAATGATTATCTCATAATTGCTCTAAACTGCAGATAGGGGAGGACTAACCTGGATGTTTCTGATGTTTCTCCCTGGCGGCGCCAACATTGTGGAGCTCCCTCCCTCAAGAGATCAGAGCTCTACAGGACCTCCAGCA
>NW_015225606.1:0-876 GCF_001447785.1 Gekko japonicus | reverse complement strand
GGTTTTCCCTGGAAATGACATCATACCATAGGCTCGAGAGCCATTTTTTAATTTAATTTTTCTCTGAGTGTCAGCAGAAAATCAGAGGACTGGCAAGCCAATTTAGCACTGATGCTAAAAGCCATCTCCAACACTGGTTAACATGGGTACTGTACACATTTGAGCAACCCTAGGATATTCTCACTTAAAGGCCACATCGCTGTGCGTCCTGTTAGCTGAATTCATGCCACTAGTTCCTGCTCACCTCTGTCTTCTGTCACCATCACATAACTATTATTAAAAAGTGGAGTACATTTAGCTGCCATGGCAGCATCCATAAGCTTGGGAGAACCCATAAGTCAATAGTAATATGTCCATATTCTGGCTCCCCTGTGACCTTGAAGAGCTTGACAAATTACTTGGGGGATGGAACAGACAGAAGTGTGGCGATACCAACCACCACCCCGCCAAAATTATAGGCTGCCCAGTGATGAAGAAAAATAAAAACGAGGGAGTTAAGGGGAGATATATGTTTGGTTTAAACGAGACTCGATAAATCCTGTAACTAAGTCGGGCGGTGTTGGCCCTGGCTCGGAGCCGCTCAGCTTCATGGTAATCAAGGATTTCTCAATAAAGCTCGGCAGACTATTTACCGTACTTGCTTGCCCAACACTTCTGCGCTTTATGGCTATCAGCACTCGATTATGGCTGGGGGCTGCAGCGGTTATTGATAACCATTCCGGAGGCAGCCTAGCTCTTCAACTGCAAAGGAAGGCGATCAGCCATGTGAATCGCTTAGCCTAAATTTGGGGTGGGGGACACAGTTTAGAATCCTTCTCCTGGTTGTTTACTTTCAGGATGCTGATGGATCAGTCAGTCAGTCAGTCATTTATTACG
>NW_015225605.1:0-876 GCF_001447785.1 Gekko japonicus | reverse complement strand
AACTGGTGTTCTGCCTTCAGATGCATGGCATAATGTGTGATGTGGATGACAGACACATGTGTAATCACATAGGCTGGATTTAAGCAATCCTTTTCATTTTTAAAGAATGGTTTATTTATACCTGCAGGCAGACTGTGGAGGCAAGGCAATGCCCTCATCTGCCCTTTGCCTCACCAAGCATGGAAGATACCTTTTATTTTTTTGAATGAGTTTGTGAAACGACCCTTAATTAGATTTGCTCCCAGTGGTTCCATCCTTAAAGCATGCATTCATTATTAGTATACTGAGGATCTGGCGCAAGTGTTCCTTCAGTTGCACAGCGCTCCAATTGGCACCATTATGTTAGCAGCTGGACCTGACTTTAGAGTCATTACTGACACAGCACCAGCCATCAGCATCACTGTGCTGGGAAGAAATTTTTCCCAGTTGTGGTGGCAGTGTCACAGTGGCAGAGGATCAACGGAGCTGCTTCCGATAGCCCCGTTGTGAACAATCGTTCTGCAGTGATGGCTGCTGCAGATGCGCATTGATCTAGCACTATTGCCTGCGCCAGCTTCAGTGAACAGAATACTTCAAGCAGCAAAGGACAAAACAAGCTTAATGGTACCTCAACCGAAGTGCAGTCTGTGATGTTTATGCTGACTAAAACAATAGCTGCTTTTATGAATGTGGATGAGGCAGTTGGCAGGAGGATGAGCAATGGAAGAGAAATTCATAGCAGACTGAGCCTGACTCCATGGTCAGCTTGAGGAATCATGTTTTGTTTTATTTCTTGCAAGAAATGTGTATTGGAAGTGTTTGTGCATTGGAAGTGTTTGTTCAGTCATTACAGTGAACGTAACTTATCCTCACATAATCAAAATATCTTAGAGATTT
>NW_015225604.1:0-876 GCF_001447785.1 Gekko japonicus | reverse complement strand
GTGAGAAATTGTCCTGGGACAAGCAAATCCCGTCACCTGTCTACAAACTCCATTTGGCCCATCTCGAAACATTTTGATCAGGCTGCAGATGAAACGCTTTGGAGGAACCAGCATCTGTTTGCAAGTCAGTCTTTCTCCCTTTAACTGGGAAAAGTAGTCGGGAGAGATTATCACGTCTCCTAAATGGCTCGAATCCTCCAGTGGTTAGCTGGTCGGCTGGAAGTACCATTTCCATTTATTTTTAGAACCCGTTCACAACCCCTACAGTAATAAGATGCAAAGTGCTGGAACTGGCAGCTGCTATAATCAGAGGTTTTTTAGCGACGGAGATCTCTGTGATGCTCAGACCCTGACTCGAAACGGCACCTCCCCTGCAGGTACAATGATGTAAGATTGGCCAAAACAAGACCCTTATTATTAAAAAAGGGGGGGTCATCTCCGAGAGTGAGAAAGAAAATATCATTAGTCCTTCGTTTATGGGAAGGATGTATTTTTGTACGGGTGGAATGAAGCCATTTTCGGTTTCGTTTTAATCAGTCCGTTTATCGTACGTTTTTAAGGGGACCAGGAGATCGTCTGCCGGCCAATCTGGGGGTCCCCAGAAAAGGAATCTGAGTGAAATCTGAGCCAGCGTTCCATGGTGTTAAACCTCAGCTTCCCAAGTATCCAGCACCTGGTGTTTTTCCGTCAACACAGTCCAATTAACCCAGACCTGCCGGTTTCTCTGAAAATCCTATACTGCTGGCACCTATCTGAGGAATAAGTGCATTGCTGGAAACCCTACTTTACTTACTTCAGTTATACCCCACCTTAGCCCACGCTTGTCAGAGTTTTAGAGCTAAGCAGATGGGGTTGCCAGACTCCAGGTGGGGCCTG
>NW_015225603.1:0-876 GCF_001447785.1 Gekko japonicus | reverse complement strand
AGTCACCAGCTGTTGGGCTGAGGGCAGCACCGGGGGGAGGGAGGGGGAGCCGAGGATTCAAGAGGGGCCCGTAAAAACCACGGGAAGCCCAGGCCCCACGGCCCCCACATTAGCTACGGGCCTGATTATTCTAGATCTCTCCCTTTCCATGCAATAATTTTTTGAACCGGTATCCCAGTGCCTGCCATAGGTTTCTCAAGCTTTAAAATGAGGGCTTTATCTGTTTTTTCTTAAAAACTCCCCTGCCAGAATGACCTGTCAGCTGTACACCATCACATGCATGTTGCTTGGCAAAAGATGTATGGGATCTTGTACCAAGACAGAATGGCACCAGTCTAGACAAACAACACTGATGCTGTAAGCCACAAGAAGGACTACAGAAGATGACCATGCACTGTTTTTGTTCCTGTGATCCCTACATGGGAATTAGTTCAAAGGGAAGAGCATGAACTTACCATGCAGACAGGGCTGCGCAGTGCTGGACAATGCAGGCATGGATCCCACTGCATCTTGCATGCTAAGCAAGTACTTTTATCATTTGTGCTTCTTCCCCTGCCTAGTCTGTGAGGAAGCACTATGCATCAGGACTGCTCCCCAAATGGCTCCCAGTTTTAATGCTTGGCAAAGTAAGGCTTCCTAGGGGGAAAAAAGGGGGGGAAGCCCTGTAAGATAAAGGAGTTGAGGTAGTTGCCTGTTAACATACAAAGCGAACTCTCCCTTCCACCCTAAACAAGTCCCCAAAAGCCAGTGCATGGCTGCTGCACCAATCCCACTACCCTTCATGTGCTAAGCAAGCACCTTTACCACGTGAGCTAATTCCCCACTGCTGATGCTAAGAGGTTCATATCATCCTGAGAAGGGGTGGTTGCCAGGGCA
>NW_015225602.1:0-876 GCF_001447785.1 Gekko japonicus | reverse complement strand
AAGCATTCCCTTTGAATCTGTCACTTCCATGTATTGTTTTCCAACAGCTAAGAGGTTTGTTCTGAAAATGTGGTTGTTCCGTTCAGCTTGACTGTCTACCAATACACTGTCGGCATGGTTGAAACCATGTTGAAATTACAAGTTTCTAGTTGTAACGAAAACTTCCCTCCCTGTCTCCAGGTGTGAGGTTCGGCCAGGACCAGAATTCCTCACCCGTTCCTATATATTCTATGCCAACCGCCTCTTCAAAGCCTATCAGTTCTACTATCGAGACCCTTCATGCCGGGACCCCACCTACTCCCTAGTCATCAAAGGCAAAATCCGGCTCCGCCAGGCCTCCTGGATCACCCGTGGTGCTACGGAAGCCGACTACCACCTTCACAAAGTTGGCATCGTCTTCCACAGCCAAGGGGCCATGCAGGAAACGGTTGCCCGTATCAACCAGACGTCGGGAGAGCAGTGCAGTGGATTCTTGTCACCTGGGCGGACATGGACACCAGGTGCCCTCTATGAGCTTCTGAGTGCCAAAGCAGAGCGGGATTGCACAGCCGGTCTGGGATTTGCCATGCACGAACTGAGCCTGGTACGGGTGGAGAAGTACGAGCAGCCCTTGCTGCTCCAGAAAAGCCAGGGCAGCAGGGACGTGGAGGAGCTGTACCTGGGGGACATCCACACAGAGTGGTCAGAGAGGCTCCATTATCGGCCAACAGGATACCAGCGCCCCCTGCAGAATGCCATGGTAAGATCCCAGCTTGTATTTAAGGAGTTGCTTTTTTGTACAGTTGAACTTTCATCTACACTCGCCTGATTGAGTCTACTGCCAGTTGTCCTGAGTGCTTAGCCTCAAATTGTAAGAACTGTGCCTCAGTGGTAGAG
>NW_015225601.1:0-876 GCF_001447785.1 Gekko japonicus | reverse complement strand
TTTTCTACAAAAAGAGCCCTGCTGAAAATGTTTTTCCAACAACATCATCTGCAGAGTTAAGTGATAAAGTGATAATATTTCACCAGTGTACTGCCAGCCTTCAAGTCCTTTCATTCACGGAGCATTCTGCTTCATAGTGAGGCAAGTTTCATGGCATGGAGGTCACCAATTTTTTTAAAAAATTGGGAGGATGGTTCAGATCCCCTGTAACTTAAAACTGCGACCATATCAAATTGTATGGCACAGCTCCGCATGTGCTTCTCTGGCATTCGGCCCAAGGCCTTGTTTCAAGCCACTCTCCACTGTTTACCTTTTAAAGATGGCATATGCCTCCTCCTCCTCCTTTTCTCCTCTTCTTTAATTTACTGTAGGTAGTTATATCTGGGCCTTCCCCTCTCAGTCTTCTTACATCTGGTTTCCTTTTGGTTTTCTCCTGGGCTGTTTCTTATAGGGCTGCCAGTGCCAACCTCCAGGGGAGGGCTGGAAATCTCTTGTAATTACAACTGATCTCCAGACTACATAAGTCATTTATTTATTTAAAACATTTATTCCATATCTCCTGGAGAAAATGGCTGCTTTAGAAGGTGGACTGAATGGCATTATGCGCTGCCAAGGTCCCTCCTGTCTCTAAACCGCACTCTCCCAGGCTCCACCCTCAAATCTCCAGGTATTTCCAAACCCAGAGTAGGCAGGGCTTTGTCATACACGAATGCTTCTCCATCATAATTTAAAAAGCTACAAAGTATGTGAAATGTCAGATGGCTATTTTTTGGGATCGTGCCCTTTTACATAGATGTTCATACGTTAAAAAGGGGCCCCAGTTTTTTATGTGTACAGCACAGAACCTCCCCTTAAGAAGGGTGCTGTTGTAGCAGA
>NW_015225600.1:0-876 GCF_001447785.1 Gekko japonicus | reverse complement strand
GCCAGCCATGATCTATAAGGTTAATGCAAAGTGATTAGCTTACCTTTTGGAGAGTCTTTTTTGAGTTAAGTTGTAGTAGATGGTCTAGGAAGAGTTCTATGGTGGGCGTAGAGGTCAATATACAGAAGGTTGGTTGTCCAGTAGGAAGTGCTTAGTGTCAGGGGAGAATCAAAAGGATATAATTAATTATTAAATATGGGATATTTAAATCAAGATATTATTTAATCAATGCAATAAAAACAGATATAGTGATAAAAATAATAATAATAATTTCCCCGTTGTCGGGGTGCGATTATTAATGCTTGTGTATAACGCTTCCCAGTATAGAATTGATCTAGTCAAGTTTGTTGTTCTAACCGAAAGTTTTGTAATAGATTTAGTGAGAAAATGTAGGATCAGTTGTGCACAATTTACTATTGCCTAGTCAGTAGCTTTCAATAAAGTATATGAAGATTGTGAGAAATAAGATTAGTAGCAGAGAAGTGGGTTTACTTTGTGGTGTCTCAATTGCTGTGATATTGGATTAGCCTAACTTCAGGTTTGAGATTTTGAGATGTGAAACAAAAAATTAGCAGTAAAACAACGTTCTTGAGGTTTGTACCGTACTTACAACAAATGGTTAAAGTGTGTAATTAAAAAGAAAGATACTTCTTTAATATTTTAACAATTAAATTGGTCCGATTGATTTGTGTGCAGGTAGTTCCGTTGGATTAATTTAAGGTATATCTTTATGCTGTGGATTTTAAGAACAAGTTTTAAGTTTCAAGATAATATATAATTAGCTATGCTTCAAGTTAATGAGAAGATAACTGTGTGAGCTCAATTACAACAAAAACCTAAATTGCAATCTTTCTCTGTTCTTCCACCTTCTAAAGT
>NW_015225599.1:0-876 GCF_001447785.1 Gekko japonicus | reverse complement strand
GCATTAAGAGCGCACAGTGTGCATAAATGTATTGCAAGGTCCACGTGTTGCTAAAACTTGCTCCAGCACAGTACACAGACGTATAATGGGCAGTTGGGTGTTATCCAATATTGTGAAAGGCTATGATCCAACTTCTCCCCAGCATGAGAAACTGCATGGTCATGAGACACTGCATGGGTTAATACCCCTTTGCACTGATCCAGCCAGGACCAACTTTGCATTTATCATCCTTTCCATACCATGCACAGTTTCACATTTAGAAGACAGATTTCCTCGTCAGCCGAAGAACACGAGTGATGGCTGTCATGGCCTTGTGTTAAAACTACTGTTTATACAGCTGGACTGCATTCATCCTACTATCAAGACGAGATTGACAGGATCAGGTGGTCACATGCTACTTAAAAAGCCGGGGTACCAAATAACTGTTTCCTGACTAAGAACACCTGTCATGTTGAACTGGGCCTGCACATATTCTTACCCCTCAAGTGATGGCTTGTGGACCATCTCAAAACCCACCAAGCCTCTCCCCAATGGCATCCATCAAGGCAGCCTCTTCTCCTCCAGTAGCTGTTGATCCTATGACTTTTCTTGTTTATGTGGCCATCAATACCTCAATTCTCAGCTGTCACAATAGCTTATGATTCCACACAGACTCATTGCAAGACCACAAAGAAACATGGCGACCACAACCAGGGTTCCCAGAAGGCCAACAGGATGAGGGACAAGCGGTGGGCCCATGAATGGCAGTCTGGGAGAACAGAAGAAGAAACAGGCAGGCCTACCATAACATTACTTTAAAAAGAACTGCTCTAGAGACATTTGTCACAGGAAACCCTCTCTTGGACACAACACAGAGAGACTGAATCCAGGCAAATC
>NW_015225598.1:0-876 GCF_001447785.1 Gekko japonicus | reverse complement strand
TTCTTCTTCTTCCCCACTGCCACCCTTGTAGTATGGAGATGAGGGATCCAAGATGTGTACCTCTGGATGACGGTATCGAGCTCTGCGGTCATGCACACCGCGTTCGCCCATGCTCACTACAGCCTGTGAACCAGCGCGCACAAAGCTCTCTGCAGCTGTATGACTCATCCCGCCGACAAGCTTGCATTTATCACCGGAACAACCTCCGGTTGCCATCCGAGAAATAAAACCGTGTGCTGATAAGTTGTATCCTAGAAACAACAGACCCCCCCCCCCATAAATCACCACCATAAAAATGTATGTAACTGGAATGATAGAGAACCACATCCCTCAAGCTGGGGTCTTCTTTCCCCCAACCGAGAGAGGCAGCGTGTTCTTCCCATGAGGGACCCGTAGAGTACAGGTTGCAGGGGAGAGTGGGAAGATTATTCAATCCAATAAAGGGATGCTTCGTTTTACTGGGCAGCGCACCGTTCCCAAATTACAGATCTGCGGCAAAGCAGTTCAACAGCTTCACAAAAGAGGAGGCCGGCTCTAAACAGCTCGCCTGGTAGAAATTAATGTTTATACGTGGCAAGTAATTGCAAGGGGGGGGGGTGCGATTGGCAGTCCAGTGATTTGTGCTTTCCCTGGCTAATGGAGGCGGGAGGGAGGAGAGGAAGGAAAGGAAGAAGAGTCCATTCAAAGGGCAGAAGCAACCTCTCCAAATGAAGTTCCCCCTCTGAAGAGGAATACGTAAAACCTGCCTTAGTTTCTCTCCCAGAGCACCAAGAGGTAGAAATGGCAAATGCATGTTCTATACACTTATCGGCACCAGAGGTTGCTGCAATGCAGGTCTGTACCAAGAAGAAAAAGATGAAGGAGGAGGAGGAGGAG
>NW_015225597.1:0-876 GCF_001447785.1 Gekko japonicus | reverse complement strand
CTTAAGTGTATAAGGCATGACAGGTGCCTAAGAACGTACTACACCACAACATTCCAGATGCTAAGGTCTAGCAGTACACATCCCGGCTGCAACTGAAGCCTTAGGCCACAGGTTATGTCTGACAGCATGGTAGTGAGAGTCTGAATTTTATAAATAGAAGTTCAGCTCTCTCATATTCTTTTCCTTGTTGTTTCTTTTTCTCCCCTAGAAATTAAACCTGCTTCCAGTACACTGCATTTCTGTAGCCTCAGAGCTGCTAGAATTTAACTGCAGAGCTCCAGCTGTACAAGGATGAAATGGCTCTAGGGGACGATAGACATTGACTTGTCCGTGGCATTTGACACTGACATCATGTTATTTTGCCAGAATCATGACAGTGAAATAGAGCTTAATTGAAGGACGGTACAGTTTCCCTCTTCGCTTCAGAGTGAAGAGGTAGAGAACTGATACCGGTTATTTTTTTAATTGGTGGAAACCCACCTGCTTCCTTGAACTCAAACATGGCCTCTTGTACCACTGCACAATGAGACCTGTGTTTCGTGTTCCATATTTACTTGAGCAGACAAATAGCAAATTGGACACATTCTACTGAAAATTATCAATAATTTTATGTCAAGAGACCATGACCTTTGGGTGACCCTTATACTGACCTGTCTTGCCGTATGGTTCCCCACCACCACCAAGTGCACTCCATTCAGTAAACTGAACTGCAGGATTTCAGTCATGGGGCATAACCTGTTCCAGTATTTTTCCCCCACTTAAATATTGAACAAATACACCTTTTGAGAAATATTGCTAAACTCTGGAAAGGAGGTAGGGATGGTAATATTAGAGCATGACTGGACTGGCTTTTAGAATGAGTTATAATAAGCAGAC
>NW_015225596.1:0-876 GCF_001447785.1 Gekko japonicus | reverse complement strand
GCTTAGCTTCCAAGATCTGATGTGATTGGACTATACCATGCCACCATCCTTCCCAAAATGAAGGACTAGTTACCAAAAATTGCACAGTGATTATATGATGCTGTGGGTCGGATCCAGCCAGATTTTCACTTCATCTTGCCCAGTCCCCCTCCTTATAACAGCCTTTGTCCCATGTGGCTTTTGTACGCTCAGATCCCATGATTTGCAGCATCGCCTTTTCCCCCCAGTGGCCAAAGAACACCCCTTCTTTCTTTTTCACCAGCTGAAACACAGGTTGGATCCAACCCTACGCTGTGGCCATTTTGTGACTTAGCATGCTCATGACCATAGAATAGCGATGTGACCCACGCAAGCTCCACATGAGATCGCTTGCCGGTGCATCGCTTCCAAAAACTGCAGAGAAACATTGTGGCTTCTGGAAACGGGATGCTACTATTTCTCACTGGAGTATAGCTTAGAAAGTGCTGGCTGGAAGCGGAGAGCTCCTCCACTTCCACAGTTCGAGAAAGCTCACTCAGGTTTTGAACAAACCAGCTTGCTGGAAAAAAACAATCCTTCAGCTATCTATTCTGCTATTCCCACCTCACCCCCCCTCCCTCCCTCTCATTGGCCCTGCAGATCTAGGAAGTTTCTCGCTTAAAAGCTATGGGGGCTAATTATAACTAGCGTAATTCCAATTTTTTCGGTTTTACTTTTTCACTCTTTTTGTGGAGAGTTTTTTTCATAATAAACTCCGAAACAATCCCCAAATGTGAGCTCATTTATTATTTAGAAATATGTTCTCAGATTTTAATTTCAGGTTTCCTATTGTAAAGAGGCTTCCAAGGGGAAGAGAAAATATAAGTAGACACTCACAAATACATACATTCTACACAC
>NW_015225595.1:0-876 GCF_001447785.1 Gekko japonicus | reverse complement strand
TGCCTTTTTTACTCTTTTCATGAAATTTGAATAAGAGGCCTATGTCAGGAGACTGTATTGTGAAGTAAAGCTAGCCAACTCCCAGTTCTGTTTTACATCAAGCAATACAGTAATCATCTGTGCTATCAGTATCATGACATTCTAATGTATTCACAGGCATCTGACTAAAAGGTGTGTGTTGTAGAGGGAGGGATGTGTGACTGAGGAAAAAAGGTTATCCATGATTATGAATTGGGCAATCCTATTTGTATGTGCACTGTGAATCAGGATAATCACTCACATGTAGGAAAAATGCCACTGATTTCAGTGGAATTCAGTTTCATGTAACTCTGCTTAAGCCTGAGACCTATCGTGTTCTCATCCCGCCGTTCATTCGAGCGCATACATGGTTCTCCATTTGTTCAATTTATCTTCACAACAATCCTGTGAGGCGAAGAGAGTGTGTTTAATCAGTGAATTTCATGGCTGAGGAGTGATTTGAACCCAGGACTCCAGCCAATGCACCACACTGGCATTCCATTAATTAATTTTATTTCTATCTAGGCTTGCCCCAAACAGCTCCTGTATTTGTCTACTTTTAAAAGCGCACATTATTTGCAGCTGTAGGAAGTTCCCCCCCACATTTACCTTAAAACTGTAAAGATTCGAAGTGTTCCCTCCATTTCCATTAAGGAATTGTTTTAGAGGTAATGGCAGTGTAACAAGAAGTGGGGAGAGGAGCTTTTTCCACAGATCAACTGCCATTTTGAACAGATAAGCTCACCAGATGCAGGTCACTCTGACATAAAGTTGTCAGTCATTCAGGATGAAGGCATAAGAATGGAAATACTAACCAACAGGATATAAAGAAAATATAGGAAGTGTATGCTATGTATG
>NW_015225594.1:0-876 GCF_001447785.1 Gekko japonicus | reverse complement strand
GTGTTATCTCGCATGTGTGACCGCAACCCTTGATAAGTATGTTTATGAGTGAATGGATCCTTAAAGTACTTTGGCTGGATTACACTCATTTTTATAATTTTTATTTTTAAAATTTGTTTATTGTACAGGTCATTATTGTAGCCAAGAATTACTCTTAAGAACAGTGCTTGTTTTATGCATTGAGCCAAATGTCTTTTAGCAGATCTACTCATCTGTTGTGAACAGTTTTCATTAACTAAACGTTGCCCATATTATCCCTCCCTGACATTTTCCAACCCATTGCAAACAGGGATGGCTGAATCCAGTTGTTTCTTCCCTGGTTTAAGCAGTGTGCCATCCAAATTTGTTCTTTTTTATGAGGTTTTGCCCATCCTAATCACTGCCAAGAGGTAAGATTTGCTTGGCAGACTATGCTGTGGGCATGGCAATCAATTCCCTGGAAGGCATACTTATTCACACTTTCAAGATGTGCCATTTATAACAACTTGTTTATCGCACTAACACACGGCCCCAGGCTTGTTTATTTTCATGAAATATGTGGAAGATATTCAGCTGCTCTGACACTTGATTTGGATGCTCACTAACGGCTGAAGAAATGGCCACAGCTGTAAATTTGCTTATCTGTGATAGCCAAATCTCTGGCTATTTCATGTCCAATTTTTACCAAACTATTTTTAAAGGGCAGATTGACTTACTTTCAGCTGTTAATGGAAATATGCACTCATGTATACCATTTTAAATTTCCAGCTGTTCTTCTGTAATTTCTTTATCAATGAGTGCCCAAGCATTCATGACAAAGCACTATTGCAATAACTGCTTCTCCCCCACGCCAAGTTCTAAAGTTCACATTATATACAGGAGAAACTGGTTAGCTGT
>NW_015225593.1:0-876 GCF_001447785.1 Gekko japonicus | reverse complement strand
AGGACTAATACCCAACGTTCCATTCTATAAGGACATAAAGAGGTCCCTAAGGTCAGCTGGAAAGTCCTAGTAAACTCTTGCTCACCAGTAAATGGGTTACTTTAACACCACAGGGTTAAGAGTTCAGCTGCAGCCGCTGTACGTCATTTACTATGATGTAACGGATTCTTTCATCTGGTAGATGTAGCTCTCCCGGCAGGCTCAACACGAACAAATTCCACCTTGTTAAAAGTGTTGTGTTCTGCAGAGTGGTGAAACCTGGGAAACGGTAAGAGGCTGAATTTGCCATTAGGTCAACGGCTGAACTCAGCTGAAATGGTCAGCAGAATGTGGTAACTCTGCATATTCCCCGACGCCTCATCTAGAGAACTGTATCAAGTATGGGTCCATTTGAATGGCTGGAACATCCAACGCTGAAAATATGAGCTGTCTGTTCTTTTTAACCAATCCCCTCCGTCCCGTTTACACACACTCAAAATTCAAGCTGGAATTTCTGACAGGGTCCAGAACGTTTACTACTGATTGCAACTGGAGCTTTGCGTTTTGTAGAACTTAATGCAGGATTTGGCATGCCATCCTAGGCAATCCAGAGTCGGACTTTTCATCACTTGATTTGAGCTTAGTCAAGTCGACCCAAAAAAGCATTGACACATTTTGTTTTAATAAATAAAAAGCATATGGTTAGCAAATCGCTTAGAATCACTGAACACCTACACAGAATAGTTGTAATTATAGCCATAGTCATCCAGCATTTGAAGGCCTACCGCAAAGTTTTGGGAGTGTTGCTTGAACTGTTGTGCTGCGTCTGGACAAATAATTTGGAGGGTGATCTCTCAGGTAATGTAATCTTCAGAGGTTGCAACTGAAAGTGAAATC
>NW_015225592.1:0-876 GCF_001447785.1 Gekko japonicus | reverse complement strand
GTTTACTCTGGAATATATCCGAGAGAGCACCATAAAAACCTGGCAGATAAATTCCCACCATCTTCCCCCCTCCCACTGGAAAGGTTGCCAGCTTTTCGGTTCGCCCTGCTCTTGTGTCTCTGCCATGCAACGACATAACCGAGGATACTTTCCCTGCTGCATTACCTCTGCGCCAGCGAAATGCGTTGCCAGCTACATTTCTCCATGTCCAGCTGCTGCCAAACGGGGCCAGTCCCCAAAGCCAGTGACCTCTAATGCAAAATTCAGCCTGCAATGCCATAATTCTTCCCAATGAGAACGGTAATGACCCGTGATGGACCGCCGGATGCCCTCTGCCAGGGCCACGCAGCAGCAGATCAAGGAAACCTCCAGCAGAGGGTAGTGTTGAGAAACAGCAGCTCTTGCTCCGCATTCTTGGTTTCTCCCGGCTTCTCCACGGAGCCTTCGAACAAAAGCCAATTGTGTAGGCATATTAACTCCAGTGGGAGCTGTATTGTTTCGTTAAACCACCGGCGATGAGTGGTGTCAGCATTCCGGATGGAGGGGGAAACAGCTAAGGAATTCATTAGAAAAATGAATCTTTGGACTGCAGCTTAATTCCAAAGGCCGCCATTACTGCTCCGAGTGGCCACCATATCATGAATTCTTAATGTCATGGGCGTGACGTACGGGTGCTGCCGTTGGGCGACATATTGTTTTCCTGTCAGCTTCTTCAATTAAAAAGAGGGAGAGGCCTCAGGCCGTTGAGGCCGAATGTGAGAAAGGATCATCTTGTATGCTAATTGTCCGTAGGCACTTAAGAACCAGCTTCAAACTCCCAGCGCTCGCCCAGATTGTGAGGGATTTCTCTGACAAACTGGTAGATAAACAAAAGTC
>NW_015225591.1:0-876 GCF_001447785.1 Gekko japonicus | reverse complement strand
CCCCCCCTTAACTTTAGGTTTCTGTCCCCATCAGGGCGACTGCCTTGCCTTCCATTCGGAGCCTCAGAGAATCCTCCCGTGACACCTTCTTTGACATTCTAATCTGCAAAAGGCACGCAAGGCCTGCTTTGCCCTGCAGCCTGCTTGGCAGCCCATCAAGATCCTCATCTTTCCCCCTACAGAAGGCCTAATTATTAAGTAATTAAAGTTCATTTAATAAAAAGGGGCTTATCATTCGGGGGACAGACCTCGGGGTCCGCCGCACGTGCCTGACTATTAAATATTCAGCAATTTAGTAACACTCAGTACAATCCCCCCCGAGGAGGGACGCTTTAAAATGCTTTGTTTGTTTCAAATTAAAGTCTGCAAGGTTATTTAACGGGGAGGAAAGGCCCCTTCCCCCATCCCACCCCCGCTCCCTCCCGTCTTCGTTCACATAACAGCTGAAGGGCAGAGAACCGGAGTAATGGAAAAGAGCTATTTTGCTTCCGTTTGGCTCCGATAGGACCAAAGGGAATGAGCGCTGGCAAATCTACCAAGTCAAATGACTCCACAAATCTTTCTTTTCCAACCTTTTTCTTTTCTTCCCGTAATGTTCAATTTCTTCATTCTGATGAGATATTGCGGCCCAAGGACTACTGGTTAAAAAAAAAAAGGGTACATCCGGGCTGAGTCGGTACGTACAAATATGTATTGTTGTGCTCTTTCTTAACGTTTTCATATATAATCAAGATGCCCATTTGCATCCCACGTATTTCTTTGGCAAATTTCCATGTTCTTGCTTTTGCAAAATTAAATATATAGGACTTGCAGGGGACATCTCATTCTCCCCTTCCCCACTGTTTCATCTTTCCTTTCCCTGAAAGCCCCCATAGA
>NW_015225590.1:0-876 GCF_001447785.1 Gekko japonicus | reverse complement strand
TCAGAGAAAATAGCACACAATAGAGGCCTGTCTGTATTGATCTTGGTCATCCTCCCACTATTCCCTCTCTTTAAAAACCTACGGAGCCTTTAAGGAATTCAATTCTCTACTTATTCCATTGATCCCCCTTTCTATTATGAAATTCTTGGAGGTGTGTACAGAACAATGTTAAAAAGAATGACCTCCCAGTGCAGGCTTTGATTTTAAATACTTTCCCAATAGGTGAGGTTTCAAACGAGGTTTCAATAGGAGTATATTCAGACAGTTAGAAGAAAATCTTAATTTTAACCTATGTCACCAACTTTTTCATGCTCACTGCATATTTGCATTGAAAGATCAGGGACAGTGCAAATCCATCCATCCCCCCCCTCCCAATGGCTGTCATACTGTACTGTTCATTATTATGTGCTTCTAAATCTCAGGTGAAATCTTTGGATATAACCGCTGGCATCATAACAACTAGTATAGTATACAGGCTTGGAGAGTGGCTGGAAGGTCATAGTTTTAAACCTCATCTGCTACAAATTCACAAGGTGGCCAAAAGATTAGTCATTGTTTTGGATTGAGCCAGCTTTCTTATTTAATCTTTTGCAAGTTCCCCCCTTAGTATAGCCCCCCCACATGACTTTTGTTTATGCAGGTCCCATGGTTCCCAACATAGACCTGGGGGGGAGGGTAAAAAGAGGATCCTGTCTCCCTTTTTCACTAGTGAAAAAATGGTTGGATCCAGCTCATCCTTTTGCAGCCTCAGTCCCTCATCCGCAGCATGGGAATAATAATATTTGCCTCCCTTACAGGTTTGTTTTAAAGATTAATGTGATTATTAGGACAAAGCACTTTGAGGGATATATACACACTCAGTAAAACAATTTGTTC
>NW_015225589.1:0-876 GCF_001447785.1 Gekko japonicus | reverse complement strand
CAATGGGAGGTGGTTGCTTAAACCAAACCTTTGATGACAGTCCCCTATCCAAAATAGTTCTCCCCAAACTGGAGTAATATACCTTCTGGAACTCAAGATTGGGGGGGAGTGTTGTGAGGAAAACCTATCAGAGAAACAAAGAACTAATCAAGAGGAAAATGGGGTAATGCATATGCTGATACTTTCCTGCAAAGGCCTCACCAATTAATTAAAACAAAAAGGGAAGACATGTGCATAACATGCATTGACCTGCTCCATAAATCTCTCTTTAAAAGTAAAGGTACAATAAACACACAGTGATCATTTGCCATTTTTCTTTTGGTCCCATGTTTGCAGGTTTAACTACACTTGAAAGGACCTGTGGCGTTTGTAGAACAAAGGAAGAATGTGTTGAAATGCTAAAGAAAGGCCATTTGATAAGCATTGCACCAGGTGGACTTCGAGAACAAAACTATGGAGATAACACTTACAGACTAGTCTGGGGGAAGCGTAAAGGCTTTGCTCAAGTAGCCATAGATGCAAAAGTGGTGAGTGATTTCTCCATGACTGTCACTTTGTTCCTTCTTATATTGCAAACTTGGAACTTGGCTTTTCTGGTAGTCCAGTAGGGTAGTAGCCCTGTGATTTGAGTAACAATGGCAGGGATCTGCACTGAACTGCATTCCTTGTTCCTGACACTGACAAGGTCATCTGAGGCAAATAAATGCAGGAACCCCTTTGCCCCACCTGCCATAGGGTCACATCAGTATTCTTAGGTTGATCAACAGTCAGGTTAGGATGTATAAGATTCAACAGATTTGTAAGCCTTTACTTTTATCTTCATTTTTTGTTTTGTTTTTTCTCCGGGGGTTTTCCAGTTCTTTTGAAACTACTTTT
>NW_015225588.1:0-876 GCF_001447785.1 Gekko japonicus | reverse complement strand
CATTGCTTCTTTTTAGAACAGCCTTCTATTATCAGGACCCACTGAATCAGCACTACAGGAGCCTGCTGAAGCTCTATGGTATCCGCTTTGACATTTCTGTCCATGGACAGGTACGTGCCTGAATTGTCCCCACAGGAGTCCTGCTGGGGGAAGTCAGAATGAGTCTGCATGGTTGATTTGAATGTTAATTTCTCCCAGGACACTTCTTTTCATGCACATCTGTTGGAGGCAGTTTCCAACAGTCTCGTTTCCCCTCCAACTCGCTAAGCATCCTACCCTCGTCTTTTTCTTTTTTCTCAATCTCTGTTGGACGCCTAGCATCCATTAATTAGGCCTACATCCTGTCTTCCTCCACCTCTTTGCATGGCTTTTAGCATACAAAGCAAGGGAACTAAAATATTGGTATCAGTTCTAAATTCACGTAAGCTGCCTTGAGAGCCAATTTTTGGCTCTAAAGTTGGGGTAAAAAGGCATTCGCAATAGATCAGCTCACTGTGATCAGGCAAAAAACCCACATCAATTTATCTTGTGATTCTTTCTCTATCCCTCTTCTTTTTTCCTTGTATTCCCTTTCCTCTTCTTTTCCTCAGGCTGGAAAATTCAGCATTGTGCCCACGGCTGTCAACTTGGGAACAGGGGCTGCCTTTCTTGGTGCTGTAAGTATGCCCCCCCCCTAAAAAAACATCTTGGTCAATCTAGGACAAGTGTAGCTCACCCAGCTTCCTGGTATGCCAAAATTCCAGGGGTGGCCCCCCTTGGCTCTGCAAATGTCTCAGGGAGAGCAAGAGATGCTGCCTGCACTTTTGGATGAAACACATAGGTCCTTCCTGCACTTGGACCTCATCCCGGGTTTTCTCTGTGTTCGACTTGCAGCCA
>NW_015225587.1:0-876 GCF_001447785.1 Gekko japonicus | reverse complement strand
AATGAGCAGAAGAAATGGTCTTAAATCCTTGGCTGTGCCCTCGGCGCTGATGATGAGCAGCCCAATCCAGCCGTCTCCAATTCCTCTCAGGACACACAAACCTTTCAGTGGCAGGCAGGGAAGGTGGGGAAGGGGCTGCTTCAGTTGGACTCTTCTCATCTCACTGGCATTCCCTGCCCGAGTTGATGGCAAGGGCTCCCTGGCTTGGCATTTTTCACACCCTGCGCCTCCTGCTGACAGTGAAGGATGTGAGCCGGAGGCAGGGCAATGCACAACTCAAAGTCATGCAGCGACTGAATATACTATACCAGATGATTTCAGGAGGGGCGTGGGTGGGGGATTTGCTTTTAAGCAATCACAAAAAAAGAAGATGTTTTATTTCTTAAATCCTCCTGAGCTGTAAACTTGAAACAAGGCTCAGGAGAATCAAAGGGCTGGCCATCTGGGCATAGCAACCGCGAAGCGAAGAGGAGGCAGCCGAGAAGAACTGTATACTGGGAGAGTGTGCTGTGAGGCAAGACTATGTTGCTACGGGGTCAGCCCCCAAGAAGATGTTTTTGTACAGTCGGGTTCCTTTCTTGACAGACAGTTTCCAGATTCCTGTGACATGGTGGTGTTAAACCAGATGATGTGAGGAAGAGAAGAAGAAAAAAATACACAGAACGACAGCAGCTCCGTATCTCTTGTGACCTGTTTTTCTCCCTCAGACTACAGTCCTAAACAGAAGTGTCTTCTGCATAAATCAGTGAGACTCGCTTCCCGGTGAACATGTTTAGGCTCGATTATTAAATTATCTTGAGCTGCCGGTGTTCCACAATTGAACCCCAGTCTAGATGCTGTTTACTGCTCTAGATCTCGAGTCTTCTCTCAAGAGGA
>NW_015225586.1:0-876 GCF_001447785.1 Gekko japonicus | reverse complement strand
CCCCACCCCACCCCAAAGGACACTGGGCCCTTTTTGGAAGAGCCCGCTTGCTGATGCTGCAGTCCTGTGGCCCAACAGACTCACAGGAAGTTGTGAAACCGCTTGAGGACTGGATGAAAAACTTTGATGGGCCACAGTCTGCCCACCCCTGGGCCGGGGTCTCACCATCTCCATCCTTATTGCCACTTTGAGCCTACAATTCAGTTGCGTTTTCGCTCCTCAAAGGGATGCCAAGGCACAGAACGGTGCCACTTGGAGCCCACAGAGAATTGTGGCTGGGGGCAAATATTCAGGTTCTGTGCCATTCTTCAGGGGTTTCCTCTCCGGATGCTGGCCAGAGCAGAATAACTTATGCAAAATAAGCAGGTAGATGCAAATTGCATAGCTTCTGCAGGACACGGAATTCCCCTTTTCAACGTTTTTGAGTGGCAGTTAACCCTGGCTGTACCCAGCCTTTCACCTGAGAATAGCAGACCTGCCGACCACAAATATTTCCCTTTTATAACTTTGGCAGCGCCGTGCTCTCTGTCATTCGTGCAAGCGTGTCAGTCCATTCAACCACAGCGTGCTTTGTGATGGCAACAGGGGAAGCAAAACTGTAACAAGGAAGTTGTTCAGTTCCACTTTTCCCCGTGAACGGCGACCACAGTGTCTTTGTTTTCAGGACTAGGGAGACGAGGGACGAGGGGCGGAGCAAGCCCAACAAATCCATGGTGCACATGTTAGAATGGACGTTAATAGTCTCAATGGAAGTGTTTAAATTTGGCAAATTGCTGCTCATCCTTTGTAATCTTGAGAATGGATTACAGTACTGTAGTGCGCATTGGGCACTGGCCGGCCCCCTGAAGATCATTCAGAAGCTTTTGTGGTTGGGGG
>NW_015225585.1:0-876 GCF_001447785.1 Gekko japonicus | reverse complement strand
ATTTCCAAACCCAGAGCTGGCAACCTTACTCATGGGCTTCTGCACATCCTTGATCTTGTTGTATGACCCCCGTTCCTTTGGCCAAAAGATGGTAGTCTATGTCCTTTGGCAGAGCTAGGCAGAGAGGTGCGCTGACATTCCAATAACCTTGACAACTGCATGGGCGGGTTAAAGAACATTGCCTGTGATAATAACATATTCCTTCTCCTATCAATTGTTAGCTGATACATATCCATGTCTAGATTTAGCTTCACTTGCCGGCCAAGGTGGGAGAAATCTTCCTTTCATCCACTCCCGGGATTTAAATTCCCATGCAGTTTATTGGGGGGGGGGGAGAAGAAAGCAAGTTGTGGGGGAGGCGGATGACATAAAAGATAAACTCATTGGCGGGCCAATCAGGAGGAATTATACAGTTCAACCTTCCCCCTCATCCCCAAGTCCTGCCACATCACCTGAATATTGCAGTTTAATCTTTACTGCAACAGATGAAAAGAAGATTGGGGAAGCTGTTCGCTGCTGGAATTGAAAAGATTATTGATAATATTTCAAGGCAATGTACATTAGAGAGAGACACAACCAAAATGTGATAAATGGTAATGGTGCTTAAATTGGAGATTAGAAGGCGGCGGCGTCCTCTCGGCTTCTGGGTTAAAGCCGTATTTAAGGAAATGCATTCCTGAAATTAACTGCCTGGTTGATGCAGATTGTGTCAAGGAGAGAGACTTTCCAGAAGGCGCAATAAAGTTTGTTCTTCCGAAAAGGGCCCTGATTCTAGCAGCAGGTGGCATCGAGGACTTTGCAGGAGGCACCCGGAGTTTGTTTTCCAAAAGGGTCCCGAGTCGAGAGAAACGGATGGATAAATGGGGCTTGCGTGTC
>NW_015225584.1:0-876 GCF_001447785.1 Gekko japonicus | reverse complement strand
GTGGTTACCGTGCAGCAGTGATCTGACAAGGTGAGCATGTGTTGAGATGGGATAAGGGTGGCATGTTGCACAAAACTCTCTGGAACAAATAACATGGATAAATTAGAGGTACAGCCAAACCATGCTAAGCCTGACATCTGATGACAGCCTAAGTGTAGCATTCCAGTGATCAACCCATATTTCAATCAGAACATCTGAAGCAAAATTCCTTTTTTTCTGCACTTATTGATGCAAACATACTAAATAACAGCTATCACTCACTGAAGTGTCATGTGAATGAACACTAAGTATCAATAGTACAAAGCAGTAGGAGTATAAAATTGAGGATTATATGCTCTATTGCACTGATTCAAGTTTTATCTTAAATATTAATCTTACACTTAGGCTTATTACAAACCAATTACATTCCCTTATATTACAAAAAGTTTCTTGAAGTGCCATAAAATTCATGTTGTTGAAATGCCATTGTGGCATTCTTGGAGTTTGTTGCTTTGATTGAGTTCTAAATGATGTCATGAGAAAAGTCAAATGGCTGCCCTCTACTAGCAAAGTGATTGTACTGGGGTATCATGTGCTTGCAGGACATAGTTGCACATGTATGTATCAGCTGCCCATCTAATCTTCAAAATATCAATATTATCTGATTATCATCTGATTATTTCTGACAGACCACAGTCACTTTAGAATGCATGATGTATACAAATGGTTGACTAGACAAAACAGTGCCCTCCTCCCACACACAAACTATGGTTCCCAAGTGGCAATGTGAAAATGTGCATGCACAACATGTTTTTATTATGTAAGGATATAAAAATACAAACATTGCATATACTACAACAAAACTCACTTTACAATAACACGCATACGTAAAATATT
>NW_015225583.1:0-876 GCF_001447785.1 Gekko japonicus | reverse complement strand
ACCCTTCCTGTTCCCTTCCATTCATTTTCTGCTGGAGCTTTGATTCTCTTTGCAGAGCTGAGCAAGCCAGTTCTTCTCATTACTCACTCACCAGCTTCTCCATATGGCCATGCGCCTGTTTAGCAAGGGTTTTGTTTCTACCATGCTTGCCGTGATCAATCATACTGCAACTTAAGATTCTAAAAAGGGTTTTATAGAAAAACGCTTTGAAATGAGGGTGCTTTAATTGACTGCTGTAGATTATTTCAGGCTGTCTAGTCAAAACTGATGTCAAAAGTGGAGCTGGAGAAGGCAGAATATGGATGTACAAATAGCACATCACACTGGAGAAAACAGCACATGCCTTGTGCTGAAAGAAGGGGGGAAGTGAGGGATATCAACAACACTCTCCAATCTAAGTATAATCTAACAGAATAGACATAAAGAGACATGCACCGTGTAACCCACCCACCCCTCTGTGTATAGTATAAATGAAGCAGAGCTGTATGTATTTGCTTAATTTGAATAATTTAGGGCAGCATGTGGAAGAACGTTAACTGAAATAACCACCCACTGTTCCTCTGTGTTTATGCATTACTGTGTGTGCACTGCCCAAGCTGAAGTATTCTGTCTTATAAAATCACAGCTGTTTCCCTGTCAGTTGAATTTCATGTGGCTAAGTCATCCCAGGGAGGACTGAGCCACTTGATGCAATGCTCCATTCCCCTCACACTGCCAGAAGGCTGAGGCCATTGCAAATCCATCCTATCATCTTTAGCATCATGTCACCCCATACAGAGTATAGCAAGAAAAGTAAAGGAAGTACAGCAAGTTTCTACCTAGCTATATACACATACACATAAAGCGATCTTATACTGAGTCAAACCATTGGTCTAT
>NW_015225582.1:0-876 GCF_001447785.1 Gekko japonicus | reverse complement strand
GTCTTGGGCGAGACGGTCTGCTTTGTAGGTTGATAATGATCTTCGTACCAGCTGCTTCATGTCTCGATAATGATCTTTTCCCACACGGTGGTATGGGGGAAAGTTGAGCTTGGATTCTGAAGGATGCAAGGGTCTGCGTGCGTCTTGAACAGAGCATGAAAAAATAGCAGTTATTGCTACTGGCTTTCCTAAAAACGAAAAGAGTTTGGCCAAAGCCTTCCCTTTGGGGTGTGATATCAGCCTGTTTCTGTCAGGAGTAAATTGTCAGTTGGTTCCAGAATTCATGCTAGCATGTGGTCCACTTGGGAGTACTGGGCTGTGCCAGAGTTCATGTATTTCCCTGTTGGTGCGTGTGGCCTTGGGAAAGCGACTACCCTTGTTATGCATGAAATGGGAAGTCCTGGGGCCTAGGAGGATCGACTGGTTTTGTATAGAACTAGTCATGCACCTGTTAAGATGCAGCGCTGGAAAGGTGCAGGCACTCTGCACATAAGTGTACTTGCAGTGATCACATAGTTGGCAAAGGCTAGAAGTAATTAATACAGTTCTGATAAGCAGACAAGCAGCATTCCTAGCCTATGGCTGGGAGTCTGACTGGTTGAGAGAGGTGCCTCGGTTTCTTATCTAGAAAAGGGAACAGTGGTTACTGACTGGAAACCATTGTGCGAACGAATGAGCTAAGCTTTGCAAAGCACTCTGCGGTGTTAGGCCTGGGACTGTGACGACTGCTTTGGGAACATCCTGGCACTGCAGCTCTCTTGCGGAGCCGCAGGTTGCAGTTCCCCTCTCCGTGTCTTGTTGAAGGCCCTCCGGTGTCCCGGTGGCAGGACAGGGTCAGGCTCTGGGTTGTCAGAGGTAGAGATGTAAAATTTCCGG
>NW_015225581.1:0-876 GCF_001447785.1 Gekko japonicus | reverse complement strand
CGCGAGTATCGCAGGTCCCCCTCTTGTTTATTTCTATTTATTTCACATGGTTTATATCCCGCCCTTCCCCACAGCGGGCTCAATACAGATCTGTACTAATAGCTACTAATATCAGTACAGATAATTAGCTGTCCTAACATTTTCCATTGGTCTGGCAAGTGATGTGATAAACCTCCCTCTGAAACCCTTTAAGTTTAATTGAAACTCTTCTTCCTTCTCTTGAATTGCCTGGAACCTTCCAGATTCCTTTCAAAACATCTCTGTAAGCAAAATTCACTTGCTGGTCTTGTCTGCTGGGGGAAAAAAAATTAGTGGCGAAAAGGAAGCAGAGGCCTGAGGCCATGTAGATGCACGTGCACACACTCGTATAGACACACACACAGATAGAGCTCCTTGTAAATTTCCCTGTACTATAGATGTGAGGACTGCTTCATGTCACTCAGTCAGTGGGTGGGGAGCGTCCTGATGGGCAGACCACCAGACAGTGCAATTACAGGATGTGTCCTTCCTTTGGAGGAGGCACCAGGGCTCGTGCCTAATGGCCTGGCTACCACTAGAGAGGAGTGGTTTTGAGGCTGGGGGCTGGTTTGGATGCGGAGGGTAGGCACAGGCATAGGAGATGGAAATACTGGAGTCTCAGCGCACACCACTTGGTTTGCAGTTTGAGTTGGGAAATCCATCCATCTCTGCCTGATCTATTTGAGGATCAGGGACTAATCCTTCTCTCAGCAGTGAAAATTAGAAGGTGGTAAAATATAGTGGGTGGGACTGGCCACATGACTGGTGCTGTACAGAGTAAAGTGCCACACCCATATCCCTGAATATCTCAGAGCAGAAAAAAAACACATAATGCAATCTTAGGATGTATTAACAGAA
>NW_015225580.1:0-876 GCF_001447785.1 Gekko japonicus | reverse complement strand
CAGGAATATTGATATATACCAATATTTTTTGGGTTTAGTATACCTGAACCTGAAAATACCATTTTTTGTGTGTGTGTGCACACCCCTAGTTCCCTCTCACTTGCAAAAGACCATTCCCCTAAACTACAACAGAGGGCCAAACAAGGGTTGCAAATAAAAGTCTACTTTGTCCAATGGGCAAATGGGGCAGCCCAAGGCTCTCTGCCACCAGGGAACCACACACAAGGGAAAGACGGGACATATTCCCAGTCATGGGGATGAAGACTATACTTTTATTTTGTATATGCATAGGGTGCTAAGACTATGTTTGAGGAAACACATGTAGATAAGGGTCAAAGCCAACATGATTGGTCATGAGCAGGACCCACTGCTCCTCCATCTGTACACACTCTCTTCTTCATTAATATGGCTCCCATTAGCTTATATTTTCCCCAGGACAATCAGTGTCTGAATGTGGCCTTCCTAGCACAGAATACTAAGAGTCTGGAATGAGTCCTTGTGTCTCTGTAGCTAGTATACAATAGTGACAACCAGAAACATAGCACAGGAGAAATCAGATAAAGGAATACTAGTAGGGAGAACAATGGTTCTAAATAGGTTACAGTAATATAGAGTTTTAATTACAGGTTGGACAGAAACTCTGAAGAAAAGGCAAGTTTCTATTGGCATTTCCCTTTTGTAGTGAGTAACACAATTCCTGGAATGAGAATTCTATGGGAATTATCTGATAATATTGTCCTGTTAACAGTTTGACAGAAGAAACCAACAAGGCATACAAAGTACCTGCTAGGAAAAGTATATGTGAATATTAGTGCATCCATTGAACTGTACCTCATCCTGGCACAAGTTAATTAACATGCAGGGGCATAGACTGTC
>NW_015225579.1:0-876 GCF_001447785.1 Gekko japonicus | reverse complement strand
ACATGCATGTGTTTGCACTGTCTCATGGGAATTGTTATTTTTCAGGGGAAGACCCAGCAATCCCTAAGCAACTATATGATTCTCATACTGTGTCATGATAAAGAGCTGCTCAGATTGGCTGCCTTCACGTTCTCATGACCTTGTGGCAAATAGAAAGCAACTAAGCAGGAAAGCCTGTAGAAGTAGCTGCTCTGCGCAAAGCTGCTCAGTTGGGCATGTGATCTAAAATTTTGAACAAAAATATCAGATGATCCAGTGAGGCACTCGGTTTGCATGTAGATTAACAGTTTGATTACACTATGTCTGAATGTCAATCACGTTTATTTTAAACTTTTCAATATACCTAGTTAAAAGAGGTTGCCATAGCCAACATAAGAGAACCAGAAGATATTAATTAGAGAAATTAAATAGTTGAGTTTAGTTCAGTCTCAGGGTCTAACTGTTCACTATAGGTAGGGGTGAGCAAGATCTTTCCCTTAGGCTTTCTTTTCTTTTCTTTTTTTGCATGTATGCAATATTAGTAATGTTTTGTTTCCCTTATAAACCATGTGGTTTGGTTCAGCTCCTTGAACAATGTGGATTGTCCTGATGAACTATTTGTAAAGCCAGCACTTTGGCACTCTACTAAAATCAAGATAAGGAACAACCTGCAGGGAAAGTAATGCACAGATGTGAAGTAAAGACAAACAGTAATTAAAGAACTCTTCCAGTAACGATAATATCAGTTTAAACTGGTCTTCCTCCCTCCTCTCTCCAATGCAATTGCCACAATCCACAGCCAATGGCTGTGAAATAAAAAGCTGCCTTCCTACTGTCTCTCTTCATAAAACTATTTGCTGACTACAGATATGACGGCCCCGTCCACTTCCCTCCCTC
>NW_015225578.1:0-877 GCF_001447785.1 Gekko japonicus | reverse complement strand
ATCTTGTTGGTCTTTAAGCTGCTACTGGGTTTGAATCTCGCTGTTTTACTGCAGACCAACACGACTACCTGCCTGAAACTACACAGTGGAGGGAAAATCTTCCAGAGGTCGGAATTTGATAGCACGAATATCAGAAAAGCTGAGTCTTTGAACGGTGCAAATCTTTCGGAACTGCACTCCCCACCCTCCCAGAGCTGGGAGACCAAAAAACAAACAAACAAAGAAGCACTCTTGTGTGTTTTCTGCTCAGCCACTGTGCAGATCTAACCCAAGCGGAAGGACGTTAAATGCCCATATCTAATTACTCCCTGCTCATGTCTCTCTGGGTCTTGTGTTCACTCTGCTTTGGACACTGTATACATCCTGGGCATGCAGACAAAACGCTCTGTGGCTTTACCCCCTTAAGTATGACTAACTACTAGATTTGGACATGAAATACCTTTCATTAAATAGTCATAGGAACATCTATCAATAATTAATTTTGACTTTACAATAGGTTGCGGTGTGCTGAGGCGCCGTGATACAGTTTCAAGCCGGCTGAGGAGTAGCTATACGGAGCGGCGGTTAGGGTCGGCTTGACTGGACAAACAGTTACTTGTGCTGAGACCGAGGCGGTGGTGGGGAATGACTCGGAAGCCAAGCGTGCAACCTGAGCATAATCTGAACATCCTCTGTGACATACCAAGGCGTCCCGGGGCACTCTCATTTGGTTTGCTTGGTGCTCCGGGGACTTGGAGTGCCACATTGTTATGGTACATTCCTGACCACCGACGGGTTGTGCCAAGTCCGTTGCCCCGGTGTGTGCTTTTGAACGGGCCACAGCGTGATCAAAGGGCAGGCCCTCCCCCTGAAAACGGGCCCAGCTCAATTTGTGGGG
>NW_015225577.1:0-877 GCF_001447785.1 Gekko japonicus | reverse complement strand
CAATCTGATCCTCTGTGACACTCAGCCACAGAACATGGGGTTACTTGCTAGACTGATGGCGCTGGTGGCAGAAGAAGCTTCGTGTCCTGGTGTTGTTAGCAGCAGCACCTGATACACTGAGCAACAACAGCCATCTATGTTGCTTCGTAAGCACTTTAAGGTAAATCCTTCTGTTATAGCACTGCCTTGCAACGGGCTTTTCAAGTTTGGAAGAATGGTAGGGACTACTGATAAAGCCCTATATTGCATTCTAAAGTTAGTAACAGCCCTTTATCCCTGCATTTGAAGGAATTTTGAACCGGGGGGTGGGGCAGGATTCATTGAGAGAGTTGTACTTCTTCACCTTTTGGATAGGACATTGTCATATAACGCACTGCAGCTCAAACTTCTTACAACACAGAGGCTAAGAATATGATTGGACCAACAGGCTTAAATTCAGATAATCAAGCTCAACTGGTTTGTGGCTCAGACTGGAAGGCAGTAGCGATGTGGACTATGAAGTACTTCGTAGGCCTTTGAATGAAAAAAAAGATGATTTTCGAATGAAAATATTTAATCACTTTGGTGTAAATCGCACTGCTTCAGATTTAAAATACTGCATGTTACAACGCTTGCCCTCTTGGCCACTCTTCTGCCTTATGAATAATGTAGCTCCAGTAGCACCCTGTCTCATGATTTCAAAGTGGGCCTGGTTTTCTGTGAGGTCCCCTAAAGTGTGGAAAAGAACAACGACACCAGTGCTGCTTTTAGTGTACACCAAATAACTGGTGGGGGCTCTAAGCTGCCATCTCTTTCCTCCATCATTTTCCTTTTTACTGCAACATCCTCTACATTTTTAACCCCCTTTATTCATCATGGTATGTCATGCCTTAGACTG
>NW_015225576.1:0-877 GCF_001447785.1 Gekko japonicus | reverse complement strand
GTGAGAGAAGTGATATCAGAAACAGGGGCCTTGCATATGAAGGCTCTTAGGCATTATGCTGTGCCAGCTTCCAAACAGTGGAACTGGGGTCAGCTGGATCCTCAGCTAGACCCCTTCACCTCCGGACAGCTCAGAATTATCTCTGGGACCCCAGGAATGATGATAACAAAGAACCCAAGTTGAAGCCTGGATCAGATGACATGGCATTCCCCTAGCAGTATAGAGTATTCCACCCCAGTCCTATTCAGGAGGAGGAGGTTGAACACTAACAGTGCAGTCCTAAGCAGAGTCATACACTAATGCTGAAGGACTTTGAATTCTTAGGAATGTCACATTCAAAGCCCCGCTAAGTACCCGGAAGTAAGAATTACAGGATAGGTACAATTGGGCAGACTATAAGAAGCCTTACTTGAAGCCTAACAGTTGCTAGTGCAACATGCCTGTACACCAGCTCTTGCTGTTTGCAAAACTGCAGGGACGATTCCCATGCTTTCCCAGCTTTTGACCTCAACAGAACTTGTTAGCACTCTGGATAGCTCCTGGGCTTTTTCTGTCAGACACTGAATGCTAGATGACCTGTCTGTTTCCTGCGCTGCTCAGAAAGGGACAGAAGGAGGAGAACAATTGTCTTCTTTGGGAGAAAATCATTGCATTATTTGCAAGAAGTTAGACACAGCAGGTCAAAAATGTCACAACCAGGTTGATATCAAATGCCAGACTTCGCTAGATTGACAGTTGTCATAAAATCAAGCAAGCACATTTGGAACTCCGACTGTGAAATATCAGAACTCTGTGGTGATTAATAATGGAAGTGGTATGTATGCAATGGAAGCAGTCATTAAATACCCAGTAATGGATGACATTGTCTTGTGCTGGG
>NW_015225575.1:0-877 GCF_001447785.1 Gekko japonicus | reverse complement strand
TATTAGTAAATTGTATGCAAAACATCTGTCAGAGAAGTTGTTGGTTTGACTTGAGGAGGAAAATATCCTTGCAGATGAACAGGCAGGTTTCAGCACTGGAGGCTCAAGAATTGATCAGGGCTTAATTCTACAGCGCCTTGTAGCTTAATATGGTCACTCAAGAAGAAGAGCTCCATTCATGGATTTATTGATTTTAAATTAGCTTTTGACCTTATACCTGGAGATAGATTATGGGTAAATTTACAGAATACATCTGTTGATAATCACCTGTAATTATTGATACAGTGGCTCAGACACCAGGTTGAAGGTCATTTGTAGCTGTGGTGGGCATTGGACTGACTCTGTTCATACATTTAGAGGTGTTAAGCACACTAGTTGAGACCCCTGAAGATCCTATATATCATTCTCCCAAGTTGGCATCACGTTCTATTACAACTCTTCTATATGCAGACGATGTAGTGCTATTGTCTTTAACTCCTATAAGTTTAAAACGATTTTTGAGAGCGTTAGCAGATTTCTATGATAAAGAAGGTTTAACAATCAATTTTAGTAAGTCCAAAGTTCTTATTTTCTCCAAATGCAAAACGAGATATAGCCGATCAATTAACGGAAACAGCATTGATCAGGTTAAGCATTATAAACATTTAGGAGTAGCTTTTCATGCTTCTGGTACCTGTCATGCTCAGTTAAAGGGTATGCCTAAAGAAGTTTAGCAGCGTTGTTGAGGTTTTTTACAGGAAGGGAGGAGGATCTATTCCTTCTGAGATTAAACTGTTTGCAGTCAAGGTAGTTAACCAAATGTTATTTGGATCACAGTTTTGTTTATATGAAAGTTTTAAACCATTGGAAATAATACAAACTAAATTTTTAAGAACTA
>NW_015225574.1:0-877 GCF_001447785.1 Gekko japonicus | reverse complement strand
ATTATAAGTAGAGGATGATGACCATCCAGAGGTGGCACAGGCTGTCACAAGCACCTGCTTCTTGTGGCACTTGGATCAAGCCCAGATAGAAATTTTGGGGGATGAGGGCAATCTTAATGTCATGCAGATGCCTGATATCACTTAATGGAAAAATCCAGTAGTGATGCCATTGCACTGGTTTAATGTTCTAGGGTTTACCCAAGACCTAGAGGTTTGGATGAATCCTCGATCATTGAGCACAATGATATCACTTCTGGTTTTTCACTGAAAGTTACATCTCACATAAGCATGACACTGAGGAGACCCTTTCATTTCCTCATCACCAGCCTGTTAAGTGGCTATGGGGAATGGAGTGCCTCCTAGGTGAAGGACACCAGGGCAAAGTCCTGTGCAAGATCCAGGACATGCTGCAGAGGCGGCATCGCCCAAAGTTCACCCTGCTATCACAATGGAAGAGCTAAGACAATTGCCACAAGCCACGAGCACCTTTTTTTTAAAAAGGGGAGACAACAGGTAAAATACAGGGATGCAATGTTTTAGCACAAATGTCATGTATGGCAAATGAGTGAATGAATGGTGTCAATAGCAAAAGAGGGGGGAATAAAGAGTGAAGGTACCCCCTGGACAAATGTTTCTTATTGCAAGCGTTCTGGTTTATGAACCACCCTCTCAAGAAAGCTTTAAATGTACCCCATACAATATTAATTGACATTTGTGGTTGTAAATTTCTCTTGAAGAATTCTGGTAATTCTATTTTAGTTTTTCTAATAAATTCTTGATCTCTCAAAACCTCAGTGTTCATATTCCATCTTACCGGCTTTGTAGATTGTTGAAAGACCATTAGGAGAGGGTTATGGTCAGCAAAGGTGCAAGGCAA
>NW_015225573.1:0-877 GCF_001447785.1 Gekko japonicus | reverse complement strand
TGCTGCTGTTTATTTTTATGACTTAATATTTTATTGTATTTGATGCTTTATTGTTTTACTTTCTTGTGAACAGCCTAGTCTGTCTCTGTGTGTTTTCTACATATGCTTCTGTTTAAAAGTATTTGAAGGGCAAGGGCACTACAAGCCAGCAGGGGCAAATCAGATCAGACCCAGCCTCTACCCTCACCACTGCCAAGCAGTGGCAACAAAGGAGGAGGCAACTGGTGGCTCAGCACCACTCATAGTTGCCACTGATGGGTCCAAGCCAAATGATTCCCTAGGTACTGAAGATTGGCTTTGCTTGCTCCTGGCCCTTAGGGGCCCACCAGGACAGCTACCCACTACAAACTTTCCCTGTATGTTAAATGGCCAATCCTTTGCTATGTATTTGAGGGACTGAATGCACAACTTTAAGAACACTTCCCTGGCAGTAGACTCCACTGAATAAATGGGACATGCACATGTGTGGGCTTGCAGCCTTCAGCTCTTTCACAATGGATTAGACTAAAACTTCATCTAAACCGAAATAAACAGTAAAATCCTAACAGAGGCTTTTTATTTATGCATACTGTATATCATGCACCAAAAGAAACTTCTCTGTGGAAAAATAGTGCTTGCCCAAGACCACTGTCATTAGTGTACAGAGGGGGACTTGAAGCTAAAATAAGGTTGTTAACTGATAATGTGCCAAAATTCAACTCCATCTGTCAGAGGAGATAATATCTGGGGAGTACCAGCCTTATATCCAAGTGACAGAACTGTGTTCCTAGCCTTAGTAAAGAAGGTAGTCATGAGAGATTTGGGAGAGATGGAAGAAGGAAGTGGATGTCAGCTTGGAGTAAGCATTTAAGGCTAAAAGCTGCTTGTCCTGGTGCTT
>NW_015225572.1:0-877 GCF_001447785.1 Gekko japonicus | reverse complement strand
GTGATCACACTTCTTTCCACAGTTGCATCCATGCATCACATGAAGTGGGGTCTGACCCATGAAAGATGATGCCCAAATAATTTTGTTAGTTGTTGACGGGGCAAACTGGTCATTTAACTTACAGGGAAGTTTCCTGGTGGGCCATTGCCCTACAGGGCCACTGGTGATAGGAACAAGCAGAGTTGAAGCTCCATCACTTCTGCCAATGCCTCAGAGGTCTTCCCCAGCAATGGCAGTTGGTGTCAGCTCAGCACTGCTGCTGGTTTGTGGGAGGAAGCAATGGTGAGCTACTACCCACTGCTGGTGCTGCTGAGCCGAGTGGCCCCTTCAGCACTGGCTTGTAGCCCCACAAAGGCTGCTTGGCTTGGCTTACTACAGAGCCATTTTCACATCCCAGTCCTGGTTGCTGAAATACCACAGTACAATCATTGTATTTGCTGCAATAGTCCAACAGAAAGGAGGCACCCTGAACTAGTGGGGGAAGAATACCCCTCTCCTTGAATCACAGAAGCTATTATTTTTACACAAGAAAAGTGAATGTCTTCCCTACAGCAATAAGCAATATCCTGGTTCCTTTGAGTTTATCAAGAGGGAGAAATCCTACTGAGCCCTTCAACTTTTCTGAGAGGCAGGACAGCACACCGTGCTCTATCATTATAACATAATTCAGGGTCACACAGCCAGGGACATGAGTCATGTTTTGATAGCGGAAGGACAGCTTGTCCCTCTGCGCTGAAGATACCAGGCAGTGATTTATAACCTGCTTGAAAGATCTGCAGGAAGAGCCATGGCATGATTGGACAACTCAGAGTCATCCCCCCCCCCTATTATGGAGCACAGCCCTTGTCCTAATTAGAGCTATGAAGGTGGGGGGGGG
>NW_015225571.1:0-877 GCF_001447785.1 Gekko japonicus | reverse complement strand
GGGGTCTGTCCATTTGGGAAGACAACATCTTGAGATTGCCGTGTGTACAGGGTGTGTGTAAAATAAATGTTGGCACAGAGCTGGAGAAGGCAAAAAAGTTGAAAGAATCAGCACATTTTTCTTGGATTGCAGTGCCACTGTAAAGACTTGCTTCTGATGCACCTGGCTATTCTTTCTTCTTTTAAACAAAGGCAGCCTCAACTCAAAGGATGGTTCTCCAACAAAGAAGTTTTAATTAATGAATACTGGCCTACTGCTTTTCTCCTTCAAAGCACTTCATGTGAATAAATGTACTTCTCTTTACAATAACCAAGCAAGGTAGGCTGACATTATAAGCCCTTTAGAGCAGATGCACAACAGTTGGCTAAATGACAGCTTAAAAAGATGATTGACTTTTGAACTGTAGCATAAACCTTTGTCAGCTAGAGCCCACTGTCAAAATTGGGCTTTGGTCCACGAAGGATTTAGCCTTTAAAGTGCCTGAAGTCCCCTGATTATTTTGCTGCAACAGATCAACCAGACTAACATGATACTCTTTACCAACAACATCTTTCTGCTCCTTTGTTCCCATCCCTTCATTCATTAACTTCCAGCCTGAGGAGCAGTTATGTGAAATCAAAAAACTAGCTCGTTTTGTTGTGACTAATGCTGCCACAGGCCTCCATTTTGATTGGTCTTGGTCTCTCCTGATGGCTGGCTCCCTCCATCTTGATGCTCATTTGAGGCCAAACAGGATTTCTGTCATTTCCAAGACTAAAGGCAGAAGTGTAGGACAGCACCTCACCTTGGGTTGCCAACCTCCAGGCAGCAGCTTTGAGATCTCCAGCGATTACAGCTGATCTCCAGAGGACCAAGATCAGTTCTGCTGGAGAAAATG
>NW_015225570.1:0-877 GCF_001447785.1 Gekko japonicus | reverse complement strand
ATTCTCCTTTTGTGGTGTTCCCAACCTCTGGACATGGAGGTTTTATTTCACTATTGTGGTTAAACAGCTGTGGATAAACCTATCCTCACTGAAGTTCCCTAATCCATTGTGTGAAAACTGTCTTTGGTTGCCCTGAATGTACGGGGGTTTGGTCCTAAGAAGCCTTGTACTGATACGACCGAATACAAGGCATTGCAGTCCATCCAGGGCCTTTGGCACTCTCTGAGCTGGCTTCATGCCCTGGTGCCTGGACATCCTTCACAGTTTATGAAGCCCCTGGCACTGTCATTACAAAGGTTGCTTGTTAATTTTTTCTAATTGATGTTTTTAATTCCATGAATCCCAGTTATTGCTCTTAAACATGCCAGTCCTCTACAATAAATCCTTACTGACTCTTCCTAATGGGAACTTGATTCATTGTTGGTGTTAGCTCTTAAGCGCTTGTTAAACTCTTGTTTAATTCTTGTCCAATAATAGTGGCTGACATCTCATCAGTGACGAGGCAGCTCGTATGTCTTGTCTTATTGAGCTGCCCAGTCTTGTAATTATAAAAAGTGAAAACAGATAGTTTGCTTGATTTGTTTGTTAGGAAATGGGGATGGTTGTAAAAGACATGTTTGTTTTGAAAGGAAAAAGACAGCGAAGTCAGCATCTCTGGATTTGTTTTAGGTTTATATAAAGACCCATGGTGAACACGTCGGCTTTAGGATTTTCATGGATGCCATCCTGCTTTCTTTGACTAGAAAAGTGAGTGTCTCTCATTAGCTTCTTATACTTTCCGGTAACAAATAGTGAAATGTATTTTATTAATTTTAAAATAAATATACCACATTTTCTGTCAGGAGGTGTATGTGTATGTGTGTGTGCTATATATATA
>NW_015225569.1:0-877 GCF_001447785.1 Gekko japonicus | reverse complement strand
CTGACTCCACAACTGTGAAAATGCACAGAAGAGGGCACACATGCAGGGGAACCATGTATAAACCGATTCCAATGCCTGTGGATCAAACACCAAGAAACTCAGGAGTAAGTCGAGCGTGCAGAAAAGGTCTGTGTTATTTGCGCCCTCTCTTCAATCCTCTGTGACTTTGATGATCCTGCAGTGCATATTAATCTTTTAGCAGCAACATACATTCCAGCAAAATGCTTTTTCAAAAGGCAGCACACACGCACACATTCCAATGTTTTGTAATGAGATGTCATGTGATATATATGAATATGCAAAACAGCCTTGCATTTATAAATATTTCTTACCCCCGAAAATGCTGTCTACTCATTAGCATCACAGTCACTGAAGAACTAAAAAGAGAGAGCTAATTTTGCAAACATCAGATTTTTGCAGCTAATTGCCAAAAAATTGCAGCTCTAATAAATCAGCAAAATTAACTTGTGCCAATCTGTGTACAAATATGAAGGTGTTCAAATCGGAATGCACATAATTAACCGTGATTTTTTAAAAAAATAATATGATTCTATAATCATAGAATACAGCTAATTTTTAAAAGCAGTGTTTCTCATCGCAATGAATGAAATTAATTACAGATTAAAATATGAAATTAAATTTTTCATGTCTATGACTTGGTTATCCACCTTATGTACAAAACAGGTTTTGAAAGATGCTCAGCTCCTACTCTGTCATGGCACAAGAACCGTCCATTTTCCCACTCTCCATTCCATGAAAGTAAGATGCTGAGGTTGAGGGCTGCTTGCCCCAGCCAATTGGAAGTTTGGTGAGAAAATGTGCTTATAAGTGTGTCCTGCTCACCAACTGGCAGTTACCATTTGAGCTGCCCCCCCCC
>NW_015225568.1:0-877 GCF_001447785.1 Gekko japonicus | reverse complement strand
TATTAGGGATTGTGGTTTATACTACTGTGTAAAGTTTTGCTGTAGTTGGGTCATACTATGTAACTTCGCATCATTTGATGCATTATGTTAACAATTTGCTTTGCTTCCATCCTGTTTTTTAAATTTCTGGTTGGTTCTACAACCCCAGTCCTATTCCATTGTTTAATGAACGTCCCATCCTGTTGATTGTACTGAGTCACTCTGTGCAATCCGCCTTGAGTCCCAGTAAGAAATGCAGACTATAAATAATAAAAAACTCACTTTATCTATACAAGGTTTCACTCCAATCATGATAGATTCTCCAAAAATTCTTCCATCTTTGCTCAAGGCTTTCCGGGCCTGCAATTTTGACTGGTAATGGATATGCATCCAGTTTCCCGTGTTAGACATCTGTACAGAATGAGAAACAGTTATTAGGGGCCAAAATTAACAGAGCAGGTGATTTAAAAAAAAAAACCCAAGCCACAACTTTATACTCACCACATGCTTCAATATGTTTCCATACTGTGCAAACTGTAGCAGGATATATGAAGCAGATCCTTGAGGAAACCTGAAACAGTAATGTGAAAAACCTCACATTACTGTTTAAGTATCAAGAAATAAAATTTAAAACCCTCAATATTAAATTTAACTATGCCCTTGGCAGTGTTCCCAGAAACACAGATGCAAGCTCCAGCCAGTCTTCAAATACCGTCACAATCACAGCTTAGACCAGTCTTGTTACTAATCCAACATCCTTACATTTTAGCCTCAACATTACAAGATAAACATCTCCATTAAAGAATATTTGAGCAGATGAGAGACGTTCAGACCCACACACAAAATATAGTACAGTCTATAGTCCGGTGCACACAATTAGGCACTGTACAAGTGGGGA
>NW_015225567.1:0-877 GCF_001447785.1 Gekko japonicus | reverse complement strand
AGCAGGACTGTTACCTTTTCTCTTGCATATGGTACATTTTGTTTCTTCTTGCATTGCTCCTTGCTCGCCCTCTTCCCCATTTTGTACCCCATTTCCAGTAAAACGCAACTGTCTCATGATTTCTAAACTCTCTTTGGCATATCAGTGTATATGATATGCCAGATATGTCAAACATGGATCTACTGTTGTCTCCTAAAAATTTAAAACGCAGGGGCAGATGGCTGAGTTTGCCCTTGAGCACAACTTTCTGGGGCGGGTGTGTTCATGGTGAGAAAATTAAGTTGATCAAACTTTCTTTGCTACTGCTAACCTGCAGTGAGGATGGCTGGATATTGTTAGTAGCTCTGTTGATGGCTTAAAAATAGTTTAAAGAAGGTGCCAAAACCTTCCTTTCAATAAAAGAGCAATTTTGAATGACCTTCTTTTTTGCCGTACAAGGATATACAATATTAAATTTTAACACATCATCAGCAAGCACGTCCAGACTAGTCTAGTGAAGGGTAAAAAGCTTTAAGATAATGCATTCTGAGTTTTCATTCTGATTTTTATTTATAACGTATAATAGAGGCAGCCACCAATAAAATCATTTAAATCACCCGTTAGATTAAGCTAATGTCACCATCATACTTCAGGGCTTCCTGCAATGCTTGCCTGCTCCTTCAGCACTGCGGACATTAATAATCACCCGCACTGCTAAAATGGGTCCCCAGGCACAGTCTCCTTCTCTGTAAACAGTCCTGCTCCCCTACGGTTTCCTTTTTCACTATGCTTCTAAATATAAAACCCCTAGCATGAATTGTCATACAGTGTAAAGTCAAATGAGTGTGTAAGGCTGAATTTACACAATTGTTTCCCCTCTACAGTGAGTGAAATGTTT
>NW_015225566.1:0-877 GCF_001447785.1 Gekko japonicus | reverse complement strand
GTATAAACAGATATAGGACTGTGAAGGGTCACAGCATTTCATTAAGAACCTCCAGCTTTCCCATTCATAATTTGAACAGTTAGAAACCCACACTGCAATTTCAGGGTTTTTGGAGGGTGGTATGGATTCCGTTCTCCCAGCTGAGCCTCGACCGCAGCCATCCTCACACCCATCCTGTCAAAAAGCAACATGACTGAAAAGGGGTGACTTATTCTGTGGAGGTCTTCTGGTTAAAAAAATCGTAGCACTTGGAATACAGCCACACAGTGATTTACTCTGCTTTGTATACGCCCTAGGAAGCCAAAGAAGGAGGAGGCAGCTCAGGTTGGGGAAGATGCTTCTACTGATGGTGCCTCCAGCTGTGATCTCCTGCACCAGATGACTCCTTTGAGGAAGCTTTTCCCACCATAAAACCATAACGCAGGGATTCAGCAATTGCAGTGGGCTGAAGCTGGTATTAAATATTCTCTTGAGATGTGGTGAAATTGTCCCAGCTTCTTCCATAATACCCAGATTCTGCATTGCAGAGAGGTATTCCATCTTCTTTATTTCAAATGTCCTTGAAAGCTTGTATAGTGGAGAATAAAGAGGTGCAGGCAGGCTACAGATGCTTGCAGATGGCAAAGCCGTGGAGTTTCTGGCACTATTTTTATCCTCTTGCATCATGAATGTTTCCATCTTTCCTGGAGCCTGAGAAGGGAGGGAAGGGGGAAAAGAAGAACGAAGGGCCCATTCTGTAAACAATGGGTAGGTCTGTTTATAAAATGTAGAGGTTTGAGCAGTAAGAAGGGCCAAATTGAATTCTGAAGGATTTGCTAGAAACATTGCATGAATGAAAGCTGCAGTGAGTGTGCATGTTCTATATGCAGACATCATT
>NW_015225565.1:0-877 GCF_001447785.1 Gekko japonicus | reverse complement strand
GAGGAAAGGTGCTTTGAAAGATACTGGTTTCTTTCTTTGTTAACTAAAGATGAATGCTGGTTCTAGACAAAAGTTATTTTTGATGGCCACGAATGTGAGACGTGGCGGAGGAGTGAGGACGGAAATGCAGGATACATAATGGAGAAATCGCCTCTGAATTCCCGGCACCCATTCACTCTCAGCCATGCAGAGCAGGAAGAAAATACAGCAAAATTACAGAAATTGCCCATTTTAGGACTCCAATGGAAAAACAGGAAGAGATTTGATTGCTAAGTCATCACAGTAAGAAGGGAAAACCGGAGGGGGAAACACGTTATTTTGACGATCACCTCACAGCAACACATCTCCTGAGCACTGTTGGTTGATTATTTGTTAAGCAGAGTTTTAGGATTTGCTTTCATTTTGCATGGCTAATCCTCAGGGGTAAGATGTGCAGAATGCCACCGTTATCATTTGCAACAGTTTGGACTGGGTGGTAATGAGGACAGATGAAGCTGATATCAAAACAACCCAGCCTCGCTGGGGTCTTCCCCTAGGTGGTCTCTCTGTTAGAATAGCGAGGTCATGAGCTGTTTACATTTTCCTTTAAAAAACCCACTGCTGGAAATGAGGACCTCTAATAACAAAACAAGAATGTAAAGGAGGGAGAGGACCAGCTTTCCTGAATCCATCTGTCTGCCTTTTCTGTCAGCCAAATTTTTCTATTTTAGGATCTGCTTAGAACGCTGGCGTTTGCTAGTCTGACTGTTTCCTGCAAGCTGATACAAAACAATTGTTGACCCTCTCAGGCCTTTCCCCCTGTTGGCCTTTCAATGTTCAGTATGTTGAGGGAGCCAGTTTACACATTGCAGTTAGGGCTGCCAACCTCCAGGTGGGG
>NW_015225564.1:0-877 GCF_001447785.1 Gekko japonicus | reverse complement strand
CTTGCTCTCATAGCACTGACTATCAGAACCATTAAAATAGTCCCATAAAAGATAGAAAGCCACTGCACAAGTACTCTAGAAAAGAAAAGCATGAAAATGAGAGAGATGTTGCTTAAAATTTGAGACGTTGGGCAATAGCAGTTAGTACTCTGATGAAAAGAATGTCAGATCAGAGAATCAGAGGGTTGGATCCCACAAGTTTCATTTATCCATGAGGGCACGTTCCATTTGTGTAAATAGCCTTCCACTAACTCAAGAGGTTTTATAGCTGGCAGTGGATACTCGTTATCAGTGAAACATTCCCCTTACTGGAGGAATGCACCAGTGGAATAGACTGGTATGATCTGTCCAGAATACGTTGTATCAGTGGTTGTTGAACAAGTTCTACTTTAGAATGCATGCTTGCATAATTGTTTCAGTACTCTCCAATCTAAACCAAAAACAATTTTTCACTTATAAAACTAGTGTGTCAAGGAAGGCTTCACTCTAGTTTTTATTCTAATATTCAGGGAGGCTATTCAAACACACAGCACCATTACTACCTTCAATACGAACTGCTACAATCAGGCTAAAGCTTTACAATCTGATTTTCTTGAATGTATAAGACATCTACTCTCAGAAGAATCTGTAGCCTTTTAAAATACCTCACTAGTGGTAGGACAAAAGTAAGCTGTTGCAAGAACAACTGTATCCGCACATGTGAGATACCAAGTTGGGTTAAGTTAGGATTCCCCTTATTAAGAACTGATCTGCTGCAGAAAACCTAGTTAATAACTTCTTTCTCAATTATCAATGCAGAATCCTTCTGGCATTCTGAAGATTACTCTCCCATGGCTTTGGATGCCAGGCCTCATGTCCCAGCATAGCCTCTGCTAAT
>NW_015225563.1:0-877 GCF_001447785.1 Gekko japonicus | reverse complement strand
ATAATTCTTACAGCCCTGAATAAAGTTTGCTGAAACTTTACAAACTTAGAAACAATATTTTCGCACAGAGAGGCTGAAATCCAAATAAGCTCCTTTGCACAGATGTGGAAAGAGGTTTGTGTGAGATCATACACAGGAATCATACGTAATCCCTGTGTGTGACTGCCCACAAAGCTCTTTCCATGTAAAAACATTACACACAGCAGACACGTAAAATACTTCTCTCTTTGGTTTTTCCATGCAGTTTTAGAACAGGTTTATTTTAAGGCAGCCCCAGGAGAGTGCTGGAGTGCAGTTTAAGTAGCTACAATTCATTATTGTAAAGTTCTGTTTGTGCTAACAATGCCCATCTTAGATTCCCTTCTACTGCCACCACCTAACTTCCAAAGGATTCTGCAGCCCCTACCTGCATGCTATTAATCTTGTTGTCATATCCATGGTCTCCTTGGAAAAGGCACTTTCCAGTTATTTTCTTAAAGACATCTCCAGGCCTCCTAAGTATGAAATAAGACTCTTCGTAAAATTGTCACTGAGTTCAAATATATCTAGATATGATTTCTGCAAAATATTCTAATGAAATAGTGGAAGAAGGTTCTTTGTAATCTTAGGCTAAGGATGGTAAATTTTGGCATAAGGAGTGGGGGGGATGAGACTCCAGACTGCGGTCTGGGAGCTGGAAGCACCTTTTGCAGGACAGCTCAACCTCTCCATGATGGTTTGTGCAGAAAGGCGGGGCTTAGAATAAAGTTAGGGCACTTTTACATACATTAAACATTCCACTTTAAATTCAATTTCAATGCACTTTGCAACTCGGTTTCAGTGCATAAAATGGCTAAATCTACTTGCAAAAGATCATTAGTGGACTGAAACTGCATTA
>NW_015225562.1:0-877 GCF_001447785.1 Gekko japonicus | reverse complement strand
CCTTGAAAACAGAGGCGAATGTTTGCAGAATGTTACACTCTTGTCCCTGCTTATTCTGCAATCTTCCATTGGGCAGAATTTATCCTGCGTCTGCTTGAGGCGGGGATGAGCGTAGAGTCGTGGGGCATGGCAAATCTTTGCAGTCCCACTGACCTCAGAACTTTTAGCAGGCATTCCTTGCAAATTTTCAAGGACTGGTCTTAAGGACTAGAAACTTGCTTTAAAAAAAAAAAAGGACACTCAGGAAGCTAGATGGTCTCAGAAATGTTTCATGTTTTGTTCCAGTGGTCTTATTCTTTTACTGATTTTTATTGTTAGCCACTAATCTGAGGACTAATTTTTTCAACATAAATAAAGGATATGAGTTCTATTTCAAATATCATAAATGGAGGGTCAAGCTATGTGTTCATGTCCAGGGCTGGTGATAGGGGTCTGGGTTGTTGTTTTCACTAAGAGAGCGCAGGCCAGGTTGTAGCTCCAGGGGGCATATGGAGGCAATGCCCCTTCAGAAATATGCTGTGCCCCCTCCATGAATTCCTAGCTTCCATTTAAAAAAACAAACAAAAAACCCTGAAGTAGCTATCCCCTTTTTGTTGTGAATGTATAAGGGGAAACGTGCAAGCAGATCTTGTCTGGAAGGGAGGAGTTATGGGAGGAAAGTTGCAAGAGGACTGGAACTGAGTGGTTTAACTCTTCCTGACCAAATTAATTCTCAATGGCTCTGTTCTATCATCTCTTCTCCCCAGGCCTTTTGCTTCTTCCTTGTTTGTTTCTCTCTTCTTTCATGTCCACAGTGATGAGTGAAAACACTGGCCAGAAAACAGTTGTCATATTTACACTGTTTGGGGGTGGGTGGGTTACCTCATCTGTTTGCAGT
>NW_015225561.1:0-877 GCF_001447785.1 Gekko japonicus | reverse complement strand
TTTTCGTGACTTGGAAAAGCCAAACCCGCTCTCTCCCCTTTTCACTCTTCTTTCTGGACTGTCCCAAAGAATGTAAATTAAGCTCTTGCCTGCTGCTGGTTCTCGCATTACTCATAGCAAGAGGCAGAAAGATAAAAAGTCTGAGTAGGGTATTTACCGGGTTGCATCAGGCTCTGTGTGTGTGTACAGGAGATTAACCATTTCCCATCGCCAGAGCTGCTTTCCACATGAGGTGGAACAAACATGACGTGTGGGTGGGTGGCCACATGGCTGAGAGCATGGGTGGGTGCGTGGGAGGGCTTGTGACGGTGCCAAAAGGCATGTGGGAGCAGAGGTTTGCAGGGAGAGCGTAGCCGAAATGTGCGTTGAAAACCCACGGCCTACTCAAGCCCTTGCGTAACGGCGTTGTTTGTCTTCTTTGCCATTAATTGCTTCCCAGCTAAGACATTTCAGGGCTGCCAGAGGAATATATGGGAACGGCAAACTCAGTGGGTGGATTGGCATCTGATGCGACACCCACGCCTGCCAACTGCAGGATCCCCCATTCTTCAGGATCCCTTGAGAGCGTCTGAGAACACTAGATCCTACAGCTTCCCTGAGTAGCGCCCTCCACCGCCGCTCTTACGAAGAGTTAGAATGGTTCTTCTAAAGGAAAGCTCCCTTATCCTATTTTTAAATACTTTTCTAACAATATATTTTTATTTTGAAAACAAAATAGTTAAACATAAAAGGGGGACAGAAAGAAGAAAGGGGGTTATATAGGGATTATGGGACAATTATGTTTATTAAACAAAAAAGGTAAAGGAATATGTCTCCCCAACATCCCTTTTCATTAGAATTTTTACAGTTTCTACAAGGGCTTCATCATTAATACGCA
>NW_015225560.1:0-877 GCF_001447785.1 Gekko japonicus | reverse complement strand
GCAATTGTTTGTAAATGAGCTTTCTTTACTATTAAGGTGATTACAAAAGTATCAAAAAGAAGATACAATTTAGGATATGGTTAATATGTGTTTTAGTATAATAAGGGGGAGAAGCATGCACCTTCTTCAGTTTGGCATTGGGGTATTTTCTGTTGAGAAAATGGTGCGATTACTTGTGTGCCTCATTTTAGATAACAAATTGTAACATTGCTTTCTCAGTGATGCCAACGAAACTACGGTAGTACAGTGGCCCATACTTGCCTTAGAAATCTCTGAACATCTGTTGTATTACCATTGGTTGTTGGGAGGGGGGAGAAAAAGAAGGTTTTGTGCTATTAAACCAGTAAACTAGTGTGAGGGGTTGAACTCTTAGATTTTAAGGATGCTGTTGGCTTTTGCAAATATAAAATCCTCCCTTTTTCTTCAAAGCTTTTTATTATTAGAAGTAGAAGAAAAGACTCTTCCACACTAGAAGCAGAAATGCTCATGATTCAAATGCTGTTTAGAGCTTTGTCCCTTTGGGAACTGCTGCTCTGAAAATATCCCAAGGCAAAAAATGGCTAAAAACATCATTTCAGTGACAGGAGAAGAAAAATTGCATGCATAGCAGAGGCTAACCAAAGCCCTGGGCAAAATCTGGAGCAGTTGTACAATAGAATTGTAGCAGTCTTTGCTTGAGCTCTAGCTGACCCACTAGATGGCATTAAACTATTATTGCTGCTGTCATATATGAGTTGCAGACAGTGACTTTCAAGACACCAGGTAAAGCTATACATTATCCATCTGATGCCCTGTGAAATTTGAAATCTTCAAGAAAAAAATAATACAAGGTCTCCTGTGGGATGCATTTACACACACACACACAGACAGACACACA
>NW_015225559.1:0-877 GCF_001447785.1 Gekko japonicus | reverse complement strand
GACCCTTCCTTCCTGCCTGCCTGCCTGCCACCACCTTCTCTCTGTTTCCATCTTGCAGCCACGAGGTCAGGATCTGCTTTCCTGCGTTCCATCCCTCCTCGTTTAGCTACTTCATGTAGAATGCGCTTTCTACATCATCCTGTCCAGAACTGAGTTCCTTACAATTAGGGGCTCCTACCAGTTTGCTAACCTACCAAAAAAGGCTCCGTGTGACCTTATTTCCCCAAGCAGGTGGCTAACGCGTATTCGGCTGCGCAAATGTGCCTTGAGCACTCTGCTAATCCAGTTCTCCCGTAACTTCCATTCACCAGGTCATCTAATTTCGACTCTGCTCATGGCTGGCTGCTGAAAAGCCACCAAAAGCTGGTGTTTTCGCGCTTGACTTTGCTCGCTCACTCTCTGTTTGCCGAGGACAGATCTGCATTTCAGCAGATCTGGATTTACAGGGATGGATAAGCAGAGGTGCTGCTGTGTTGTAACTCTGGAAATTACTGCAGTCACTCAGAAAATTTTACCGCTTGATACCTACATTGATCAATCTCTCTCACCCCAAGATGGATTGAATGTCATACAAGCAACGCCCCCAAAGCACGCATCTCAGGGCAGGGTGCAGGGAATAACTGGCACGGAAGCAACGGCAGATTTTTTGCTGTCCGCGTCTTCCATCCAGACTCCACTGCAAGCCTTTCGGGAAAGGAATTCCTCACTCATCTCGTTCAAAAGGCTCAGAGCAGTGAATGTAAAAGCAGAACCACTTCATCCCTGAAGCCTTAAAAGCTCAATAGCATGATTCAAGGTGCCAGAAGGTTCTTGGACCACTTAAAACCTAACTTGGGAAACCAGTCCAAATAAAGCGGTCTAATAGAAACAATCCAAA
>NW_015225558.1:0-877 GCF_001447785.1 Gekko japonicus | reverse complement strand
TTGTGTTTTGTTACCCTCCTCTTTGTCAAAACATCAGCATTGTAAATGACCCCTTGCTTAGTCCTCTATGGTGAGAAATGGTAGCCTTCAGGCAACCAGGGAAAGATGTTTCTGTAAGCCTGCATTTCAACATCTTGCCTGCATTTCAGCATGCTGCAAATGACTAACACAGACATCTGTCGGCAGGCTAGTAAAAAAATTTGTGGGCTAGCAACTTTCCAAGGGCAACATTCAAGGCTATGTAACATAACTAGCGTTCCCGTCCCTCCCCATCTTCTTCCTTTCCAGCAAGACATTTCCCATGAATTCCTCCTCCTCTTCTCAACTGCACAGTGCTGCCTGGTGTTCCCCTCTGAGTCACACATGCAATCTTACATAAAACCCCTGGAATTAGATTTCCAAGAACAATAATTTAAAGTACTTTTCTCTTCTAACACTTAGCCTTAAGAAGTTTGGTCAGCCTAACAGTTTCCACCATCACATCACCGTTATTGTCTATAAAAATCACTGGTTGCAGTTATTAAAGGCATGAAGCTAGAAATTTCCCACTGGTGCTGAGCATTAAAACCAAGCATTATCTGATTGTAGTTACACAGTGTCATCAATGCACAGAGTAATAACTAACAAAACTCCCTAGCACGGTGATCCCTAATCTCTGAGTACCATGGCACCTCCCAATGTATCTCCTGGTGCCCACTTACTTCGCTGCTGACCAACTTCCTAACCACTCCTTTATCCCTTTTCAGGTTCCCTTCTTCTCTTTATCAGTCTTTGCCCCATTCTTTCCTTGTCACTTTTCAGATTCCTTTCATTCCCTTAAGCGCACTCCTAAGAAGCCCAGGCATTAGCTGAACCTTCAAGGGCAATGGATACTTGA
>NW_015225557.1:0-877 GCF_001447785.1 Gekko japonicus | reverse complement strand
TTTTTTTAACTATTGCTTCTCAGGAGCCACCACCACCCCCGGCCCTCTGAACAGAACACATACGGGGTTCTCCCCGCAATGATTATTTCGCTGTTAGATTCAGCAGCCAGAAGACGGCGTGGCCCCCACAGCAGAGCCGGGCCTCCTGAAAGCTTGGGATCCTGTTGGCCCTGAGGCCAGCATGCCGAAAGGCACAGAAGCCATATCCAAGCGGGAGTCTCAGAGCGGGGCCACGAGAGGTCCGGACATCTCCTTCTCCTCCCCACCGCGCATATCATAGGTGGGTGAATAGCTGCCCTCTCCCAGCATCCACACTCAGCTAGGCTGCAGCCTGCCCGGTAGTAGCAAGGTTAGCTCAAACAATGCTGGAAACGTTACGGTTGTCATATCCTCTCTTTCTCCCTCCCCAAAGCAAAAGCAGGACAGACAGAGATTCAACAGGTCTCCTTGTCACTGCATCCCAGTGCTGGGGAAGCCTTACCTGTTGGACGCCTGTCACGCAGCCACTGAGACAAGCGGTGGCCTGTAATCAACCTCTCCCCACCCCGCATTCAGTTAGACGTGGCCTGAAGTCCCCAGGTCTCTAAAGCGGGTCCCGGCCATCTCTGACCACACAGGACTTCCTTGACGTGAACCGTATAGTATTTGCTGACCCCGGTCCAGCGTTTCGACGGGGCTTGCACGGGAATCCTGGTCAGCCTCCGTTTGTGCCTTTTGATCTGTAGCAAAACCACTCGTTGCATTATTGCACGCGCCAACAATTGCCAAAAGTCCCTTTCCCTGGAATGTCGCAGCTGCTCAGAAGAAGGGGAAACCGCCACCTTATTTCAGGAGTACAGGCCCTTTTGGTTCTGTAGATCAGATATGCAGAGTCCCT
>NW_015225556.1:0-877 GCF_001447785.1 Gekko japonicus | reverse complement strand
CATTCTGCTTGGGCTTAGTCAGCGTTCCTACATATGGCAATTTGCAAGCGTTTGCTGTCATCTCTTCTTCCAAATTACCAATTTTTCTCTTGCAAATATCAAGCTGTCAAAACATACAAATGACCAACTATTTAGATGAGAAATATTCCTAGCAAATAATGATGCAAAGATGGCTTTCAAATGGGGATCCTTATGTCACTTACAAAAGTGCTGATAATTTCATAAATATACATAGGCTGCTTCAAATGAGCAGTCTTAACGGAGATGATCTCAGAGCCGAATGAGGGTCTATTTATTCTGTACTCACAAACAAAACTTCCTCTCTCCCCCCCTTTCCCCAGCATGCCTGTTAAGATTAAACATTTCCCATCTTCTGTATGCTGAATTGAAAGAGAAACAGTGTGGGATAGTTGTACAATCCAGGTTTTCTTTTTTGGGATCTGTGTGTGCATTAAAATCTTACTCTGTGAACAAAATTTCTCAGAAAATTCAATCAAAAAAGGCTGTTTCTAACATTACTTTTTGAATGGACATGACTAAAGAGACAAAGAGCAGTTAGCCCAAGGTCATCTAGTGAGCTTCAAGGGCGAATGTCAATATGAACCCAGATCTTCCCAGTCTTAGTCCAACACTCCAGTCACTATACCATGTGAAACAGGGCCCTCTCAGTGGTGGCTCCACTGATGTAGTATGCCTTCCCAAGGCAGGTCCACATGGACACTTCAGATATGTCATTAGAAAGGACTGTTTTGCTTCAGTGGGCTTTAGGGTTTCAAAGACAACAGTAGAGTTCTTTTTCATACACTTTTCTCCAACAATGTTCGAGTTTTATTTCTGCTGCATCTTATGCTGTGGTCACACGTGCTAAATAATCCAC
>NW_015225555.1:0-877 GCF_001447785.1 Gekko japonicus | reverse complement strand
CCCTCTTAGCCCTGAGGGAGCCCTGCAGCAGAGTGTGTGGTGGGCAGAGGGAGGGTCGGGCCCTGCGCAGTTGACTTGCAGAGGGTGATGGGCTTTCATCTCTTTGATGAACCGTGGGAGAGAATCACCCTTCCCAACCTCGCTGGGAGTGGAGATTGTGTGAGTGATGGCTGACGGCTCTCAAGCAAAGCCACAAGCTTGGGCTTTGGGTTCAACTCCCTGCACGATCACTTGCTTGGGTGGCTTTGGGAAAACGGTTTTCCGTGCGCAGGCCCTGCCTCAGCGTTCTGCCTGTAAAATAAGCCATGTTGGTCGGTGCGTGATCCTGAAGCGCTTTGTACTGTTGCAGCGTTAGCTGAGTGGGAATGATGATCTGAGAAAGGGCTCTGTCAACCACCCTTAGCTGTGCACCGGTATCTCTGTGCTGTGCGCGCAGACCTTGCCGTGAGATCTGGACAGGTGTGCAGATGGCACCGTTGCCAGTAGTCAGGGTCCAGAATGTGCAGCAGGCTTGCCGGCCTTTCCTGCGGCAGGCGGGAGCTGACCTGGAACCCGCCGGGGGGTGCTTTGTGGCCAGGCTCCGGCCGCTGACGGGCTCTGCTGCTGCTTGTTGCAGTTCCGACCAGTGGGACCAATGGTGTTAGCATCCCTTCCAATCCTGTGGCAGCCACGTCTGAGCCCATGAGTAACACAACGCCGAAATCTCCTGAGTCGGAGGAAAAGGTGAGTCTAGGACATGATTTTGAGGAACCCGCGGAAGGGGGGGTGTTTCTTATGTTTCTGCAGTTTGACAGCTCTGATTGGTTTGCACTGTGAAGACTTCTTTATTTAAGAATGCAGTAAAAACGAACAGGAGTCTTGTGGCACCTTAAAGGCT
>NW_015225554.1:0-877 GCF_001447785.1 Gekko japonicus | reverse complement strand
TTGCTATTTAATTTATCCTACAAAGTGCAATTTAGTTTATCCTAGAACCTGCTGTTAAGGCTGAGCTCTCTCTCTGAGGGAAGAGGTCTAGCTACAACAACCCTTGCCCCACCCTGATTCTGAGGCCTGGAAAGCTTCTGTAGGTAGAGCAACATGGCACTCACAAATTCAGGGGGCACTCACAAATTGCTAAGGGCAAACCTATGAATGCAATAATTCATTCATGCACACACAAAATTTATACTTATAGAGAATGAGAAAGCCTTTTCAATACCAATGAGATGTTGCAGTGATCAGCTAAGAGCAAATATTCTGTGGGTCAATCCAGTTTGGCGAGAAGATGGGTTAGCTGTTATGGTTGGGCAATGCCCCACCAGGCACACAAGTAACACTCTGCCTGTCTTACCTTCCCAGGAAAATTATACGAGATGGCAAGATTCTATCATAATTTGTCAAACTGTAAAGCTCTCAGCGTCTCCTGAATGTTGGAAATAATTATGTTTGAATTCAGAGCATGCATGACATTTATGAACTAGAAGCTGGTCAGGTCAGACCTTGACGATTACATTTCAGACTGCACATTCCTAGAAAGGTGTGACCATAGATCCATAACTGGCTCACAGCTTAAGCAACATACATCTGCATGCAACCCAGGGTGATCAAGGATTTGCAGATCTTGCCTCGCAATAAGGTAGATTAGTATATACGATCATTTGGGCCTAATAGTAATACTTTATATTTGTTTAGCATTTCCAGTGTTCCAATCACTTTTCATAGGCTATCACAATAATTCTCACAGCACCCTTATAAGGTAGACTGATAATATTATTCCCTTAACAAAGAAAAAAAAAAATCAAATAAACATGTATTAAATATT
>NW_015225553.1:0-877 GCF_001447785.1 Gekko japonicus | reverse complement strand
TCTCTCTTTCTCCTTCCTTCCTTCCTTCCCCAACATCACTAGTTTCAGATATTCCATGTTAAGTTTTCAAAGTGCACTTAAGGTTTGGGAAAGACAGTGGGTCACGTGAATACCTAAAACCAGTCACCGATTGTGGGAAAGGTTTGCCTTCGCTTACGCTATCTATTCTCCGGCATCCTTCTCCAGCACATGTTCTGTGGTGTGACCCGGTTTCATTGGGCACATGTGGAAAGTGGCGTAAGCAAGATATCCTTGGGTTTCAAGAGCCTCAGATCTCACCAGGGTTCCCCTACTGATATGTGAGTTGGTTTAATGGGAATCTAAGCTGGTATCACTTACGTTTCTCTGGAGTTGAAAGGAAGGGCAAACAGGAGAGGGCAAATCGCAACGGAGCTCTATTTCACCTTGCCATTCTGCTACATCTCCTTGCCGCTTCTTGTTCGCTTTCTCTGCTCTCCTATCGGTATTTGTATCACACATCAACTTTCATGAATTTAGGACTGATTCCGATTATCACTGTGAGGCACCGGGCCGCTTGCTGGACTAGAAGTAAACACAGCAGGGCCAGAGGCGACAATGGAACATCAACACTGGTGGGTGGTGGTCCAAGGCAGGCCACTAAGAAAGCTGAGGGGAGAGAGAACACAGAGTCATCGAAAGATCGTTGGAAGGAGCATTATAGGGAGTCATCAAATCATATAGTCGGAAGGGGCATCCATCAAAGGCTATCCAGTCCAAGCCCCTGATGGGGCAGCAATTAAAAGCTAGGAAGTTTCCAAAAGATAGTGTCAGGTTTCACAGGGTTGGTCGGCATAGTTAGGCCTTAGGCACTTGCTACCCAAGTAAAAGATTGGTGGCAGGGAGGTCGGGCATGGCA
>NW_015225552.1:0-877 GCF_001447785.1 Gekko japonicus | reverse complement strand
GCCATGTCCATAGAGGTTTGGGATCTTTGCAACTTCATTCCTTTGTGCCATACTTGTTTACCTTTGCATTCTTGGTTCTGCCATTAGTAGAGGAAAATGTATGTTCTGATTAATGCAGCAAGGCTATTGAAATATTTTGTTTATTGTGGTTCATCTAGAATGGTCCCCCATTCTCCAGAAATTTCAGTAGTAAACTGTCTTCTCAGAAGTGACCCTCTTTATCATACTGAACCACTGTCTGTGAGAAGTTCTCATTTATTACACGTCTCTGGGTCAGACATTTATTTATCCTGTGAACACTTAGTTGGCAACAGGCTGCATTAAACTCACTGAAAGGTTTTTACACAACTCAGATTTCAGTTAATGCCACTGGAAGTTGTTTTCTGGAAATAAAAAGGTAGAAAATATTGTATTGACATCTATTACATTTCACCAGAAGACTGGAATTTGATATCTGAAGCCAATAACTATGTTCTGTTATGGAATTTTGTGTAAATTGTTTCATTGTTTTGTGCCCTCCTATGTGACTGTGTAATTGTATATATTATAGCTAATTAATGCTAAACTTGAATTGAACAGTGAGGATTTAGACTGCTTTTAATAGCTTATCTAGATGTTTGTTAACTTGCAGGAAAAATCAGCTGCTCTTCATAAATCTAGGAAGAAGCTGAAAGATGAATTTACTTTCTCAGAGGATCAGGAATCAGCTGGCTTTATTTATCCATATAATGATCTCTTGGTTTGGGCAGTATTGATGAAAAGGCAGAAGATGGCCATGTTCTTTTGGCAGCATGGAAAAGAAGCAATGGTGAAGGCAGTGGTGGCTTGCAAACTCTACAGGGCCATGGCTCGTGAAGCCAAGCAAAGTAACATGGGG
>NW_015225551.1:0-878 GCF_001447785.1 Gekko japonicus | reverse complement strand
CTCTTCAAGGGTAGCCCCAAGCAGAGCATACTGTAACAGTCCAGTCTAAGTGTAGATGGATCACTGTCGCTAGATCAGAATGAGCCAGGAATAGACGCAGCTGGGCAAAAGCACTCTGAACCACAGGAGCCACCTGATTTTCTAAGGTGACCACTGTGTCAAGCAGCATTCCCCATCTGCAAACCTGGCTTCTCAAGGGGAGTCCAACCCCATCCAAGACAACGGAGACCTTAAGGCCCCCATCTGTCTTTCTACCAACCCAGAGCACCTCTGTCTTGTCAGGATTAAGTTTCAACTGACGCTTCCCACATGTGCTGGATGCCACCCTGTCTTGAAGCATTGCATTTATTGTTACAATATGTTTAGATATACTTAAAGCACCCCCTCCTCCCCCCTTCACATTAAAATGAGGTTCCTCAGTCCTATCTGTCAACTTTATTCTGATCTCAGAGATCACTATGGTGTTTGTGCAGTTACGTGGCTTGGAGTTGGGACCTTAAATGTTATTTAGCATTGCACTGCAGCTGGCTGGAAAAATCTCTAAAATATTGACGGAAATTAAGCAAACATTTTCCATTTGCTGACCAGTCCTTGTGCCTTATGATAAACCAACACTCTCCTTCTGGCATATGTTTTGCTGGATTGTGTTAGCATCTGTTCCTGGTCTATGAACAAGTACTTCTCCATTTGCAGAATGAGTTATTATTTTACTTAGACGGTCCTCTTCATTCGTAGCGAGCTCCTGGTTTTTTCTTCAGATCCAGAACTTACTGTATTCCCAAACAAACAACTGATTAAATGCATCCCTTTCATAACCATTAAATAAATGCTACCACAAGCGAAAGAATCAATAAGCCACAGAGATAGGACTAGACCAG
>NW_015225550.1:0-877 GCF_001447785.1 Gekko japonicus | reverse complement strand
TCTTCTTCTGCTCTGAATGAAGGCATTTTTCTGCCCTGTGTAGAGCTGCCAACCTCCATGCCGGCCATTTTGTGGGGCTGTGTCACAATTTCAAAAGTACCCGTATGCTGAAAAAGTCCCCCGTCACCCTCGTGATGCATCTAACAGAGTAACTCTGGGCCTTTGATGCTCGCTGTGTCTCTTGGCCTAACCTACTCTGCAGGGTTGTTGTGAGCACAAACTGGCAGGAGGTTGAGATGAAGAACGCATAATTTGAGTCAAGGTTTCGGTCCTTCCCGATCTTTCTCTGCATCTTTGAACTTCAGGCTATTAAAAAGAAGTTGATGGAAACGTACCATTTTGACGGAAACAAATCAACAAGAGGGGTTTTTTGACTCATTATCTGAAGGCACATCTGTGTGGTGATGATGCAGCAGGCGCAGAATTTATTGTACGTGAAGTTTCGTTGTGCTATAAAGAGGTCCCTGTGAAGAGGGATTCTAGCAACTAATGGCTGGTGAAATTCCTGAACTTCCAGAAATAATTAGTCCTCGAGGGCTACTTTCGTTGTTCTTCCTCTTATTCTCTTTCTCGTCCGTTTATTCTTATTGTTTCTCTTCCATTTATTCTGGGGAGAGCGTTTGACAGATGCAGGAAGTTTCTAGAAATGTTCCATAGCATGCACAAGAGGAGCCCGGCTGGATCGGACCGACGGTCCATCTAACCCAGCATCCTCTTTCCAACAGGGACCGGACCGATTTATTTTATTTATTACATTAGATGCCATAGGGAAGCCTGCAGGCAGGCCTGGCTGGCCGTAGCCCTCCCTTAATGACTGTTCTCCATCATCTGATAATCTGAACTCAGATGCCCTATATCAGGGGTGTCAAACATGCGG
>NW_015225549.1:0-878 GCF_001447785.1 Gekko japonicus | reverse complement strand
AACCAATCTTTTCCCTTTAACTGCCCAGTATTTTGACCACAAGCTATACTCCGATGTTACTGTAAAGTTGCACTGTACAGCCAATGCAGTAGCTCGTTAACATCACCCATAACCTTCATAAATGGGTTTGTAACGAGCAAACCTTGTTGGCATGCAGTAGGTATGATTGATGCCGTGTACGAGTGAAATGAAGCCGCAGTGACCATCTCAATAACATGAACAGCTGCTAAATATTCATTTAGCAGAATGAGTTTAGAAAACTTTGAGCAGATTGCTTTCACAAGGCTGCTTTCAACAAAAGGAAACATAATTAACGAGCTAATATCAGCATGTGTCTGGCTAAGCTAATGAATATCAAATTACACAGAAACCTGTATAAATCATCATTATCCTGAATTTTAATTGAACTTGCAATTAAACATGACAAATTTTATATACACTAAACCTTTAATTTATACTTTCAAATATGGAATAATTTATCATTTTAGTATTTCATAGTTAATTTCCCAATATGTACACTTCTAATTAACAAGGAGAGGCTTAAAGAGAGAGACAGCAAAAATGGCTTGCACAGCTCCATTGGTTACAAAACACTCGATTTCTATAGACGGAAGTTTAAGAAGATAAGAACTTTGCAGTGAAATTCAGCCATGAAGCAACAACATGGTTTCCCTGTAAACTAGTGAATATAGCATGAAAGCATCTATACAAACACAGAACTCCACCACCATGAGATGAGTAGATAAGGTGTTTATCTACAAGCAGGCAGTCTAGCAGCCTTCTGTAAGGGCACAATATAATTGCTGAATCCACTGACAGAAACCCCATTCCTCTTGGTGCAAACATAATGCAGCTCTAACTTCTCTGTCTGCCCACAA
>NW_015225548.1:0-878 GCF_001447785.1 Gekko japonicus | reverse complement strand
AAAAAAAAAAATTATATGGCTTTACTGGGAAAGCGCCACCATGTACGATATATAAATACACTGTGTAACCCAAATCAACTAACTGCTCACGTTAGGTTTCTCTGTTCAAATGATATTTTAAAACCCAAAGTTCCAGAACGTGTTGGGCAAGGTGAACTGAGAGAAAGGAAGAAAGAGAGGTAAAAGAAGAAAGGCAGGTGTTTTGAGCCTGCTGATAGAAAAGAAATTTCTTATTATTGCTTTGCACATTCCCTGAAGGATGAAAAGCCCATGGCAAACTTTACAATCAGTTTCCTTCGAAGGAGAAGAGGAAGTCCTGGATAGTCATATTCAAATATACAGGCTGCTTTGGCATTCTGGGAGATGTACGAGCGGAATTAGCTCTCAACCCCACAAAGCGAACACTGCAGAACTTACACAACTATTCATTTCAGCGTTACAAACTAGGTCTTATTGCCCCCAGAACCAAAGCAGCATCTTTGGGATGTCAACAGATGTATCTCCACGTCCTTGAGGGCTAGAACCTTGAGTTATGTGGTATATTTTCTTCTTCCAAAAGAAAATGAAACAAAAAAATTTATCAGATTTTGCTCCAGGTACCAGCTTTCAAGAGTGTAGAGAAGGTGAGCAGTTCTCTAAATAATGAACGTCAGGCACTCCAGGGTTGAACTGGAAACATCTTGATGGGCGGCTGTGAGCCAGAGGCTAGTCAGGAAAACACATTGTCTGTGCACCGGCCTCAGGCCCATCTTCAGCCCTTGAAAAGAGGTGTGTAGCAACTGCCCGTGTGATTGATGGGTAATACGCAGCAGATTGATGGATAATATGCAGTCTGGAGGACCAGGGACACCATCAGCCCAGTGTTCCCTCTAAGCTGA
>NW_015225547.1:0-878 GCF_001447785.1 Gekko japonicus | reverse complement strand
TTTGGATCATATGTGCTACTATCTCTTATCCCACCCAGTGAAGCAGTCTTTCCCCTTACCTGGATGATCCTGTGCAGGTCAGGGTGTGCCTGGCAGGGCTGGCTGCTCTCTAGTAGTGAGAGGGGAAACTCTGGACAGCAGCTCTGCCTGGACTCTTGGGCTGGGCAGGAAGAGACATGGGAATCTTGCTCACTGAAATCCTCTGTCTCAGCACTGCAGTGTGGGTTCAGGAAAAGTCAAATCAGTCACAAATATCCCTATGCACCCATCCTCAGGCGCCATATTCACACACCTATCCCTCAGCAATGTACTCCTCAATCGGAAGCAGCCCATCATGTGTCAGCCCCACCCCCACCCCAGCTCCATACAATGCACGCATTCTGATCAGTCAGGAACAAAGGATAGTTACGCACAGGTGATGCAATTCTCTGAGTATCTACATGAGGAAATATTTTACAGGACATCTGTCTTCCAGAGCTAACAGAAATCTAGGATGCTGCTCACAAATCCAGTTCTCACAAGTTATATGGTCAGTTTCGACTATAAACACATTGGAATTGGTACAATTTAGCTTGAGCGTGGCTGGAAAGTGGTCTAAAGCCAGAGGCTAAGTACCCCACCATGGGGCATTCCTTACCTCCTATCAATATATATCCCAAAAATGATCAGCCAGTGAAGGCAGCAAGGTCGACAGCCATGCAAACATCAAGCTGCAGATGTCCCCGCCTCCCTGCTCAAAGTAAACACTTTCCAGAGAATAAAACAGCATTTATGGATCAAAGGAAGAATACCCAATCCACTGTATTTCTGTAGCAAACTGTACCAAATTTGATGGATGATTTTTAAAAAAACTTCTGTGCTTTCTTGGATACAAATAT
>NW_015225546.1:0-878 GCF_001447785.1 Gekko japonicus | reverse complement strand
GACAGAACATTGGGTTTTTCCAATGGGTGCTAGTCATGATGCTAGCAATGCACCATTCTTGTTCAGAAAGGAAGGTACCTCTGGTTTTCCAATGCTAGACAAGATGCAGTTGGTTTCTTCTTCACATATTGCGTTGCAAGTGTCTCAGAGGAATCTGGTTGGCCCCTGCTGGGTTTTGTTGGACCTTTCCTACGACAATCAAGGGACAGGATTTTTAAATCTCCACAGTTAGCAAATTCTTTCCTATGATGTCTACTCGCAGCATGTGGTATTTTATCTACACCCCTAGGGATACGACCGCCCGTCTTCGTATTACGTTGTCTGCTACCGGGTCACCATCCCTGTTGTATCCAGACCGTGGGTCTCATTTTTCAATGCCCCGGGAGTCAAAGAGATAGCAGACGTTTGGCATCTCGCACATGATAAAATAACGGCTCGCGGCATTAACGGTTTCTTGTCAGCCCTTCTTGTAATTTTCAACGGCACCCTTTTTAATACATAAAAACACAATTAACAGTTATTTGGTGAGGGTTGTCGTACCATATGTCATCTGTTCTGCTAGCAAATGCTGTGCTTGACTTTAAAAACAGGGATTTTTTTTTAATGATCATTCCCCCCCCCCAGCCACACTGTAAATTAAACGGGTACCCGGCTTGCAAGATAGACCGAGCACCCAGCGTGGGTCCAGGGTTTGATATTCTGCAAACTGTTTTCCAACTGCTGCTAGAAACAATTAGAATAATGTTTTTGTATGATGGGATCCTGGTTTTGCTTAATTATGCATCCTTCTGAAATACAGCCACTCCCAGAGCCCTAAAATAATCATCTGCTGGCTTGCAAAAGAATAAACAATACAGTAAGAGGTGTGCTTGCATGAA
>NW_015225545.1:0-878 GCF_001447785.1 Gekko japonicus | reverse complement strand
GCCAAACATTTACTTTAACATCCATTTTGGAAATACAGAATATTTACTGTTGTGCAAGTTTATGGCAGATGAAATGGTTTATAAATAATTTAAAGTCATCAGTACTGTACAATGTTAAAAAATGTACAGATTATTTATTTACACTCTCATCTTAAACTGCTTTTAAGTGTCTGTCAGGAAAAAGTAAAAAATGATTGTGGTGTCAATTTTAATCTGTGATGAAAGCTTTCATTAATTGATACTGATTAAAACTTACAGCCTTCGCTTACAGTTAAAATATGCCAGTACCATTTGTCATTCATATGCTTGCTTTGTTATAGTTAGTTCTGTGGTGTTGTTGTTATATGAAAAGGGTAGTGGTGGCTACTGGCTAGTCATGTGAATTTCCTTTGTGTGTTTCTTGCTGAATCTAAGGCCAAACTTGGCTTGGCATTACACTAGTGAGTCTCAAGCTCTTGAGCTGCTTTCTTGCTCTGAGGGAGACGGCATCTTGTCCTGTGATTCCCATCTGTCAATCAAGAAGGCAGGACCAAATCTTCAACATTCTGTCTCCAGGGTGAGAGGACCCATTGATTCAGTTAATTTCCTGCCTTTGTGGGAACTGTGAGAGATGGGCTCCTACAAGCTTCAGCCTATTTCTTCTCTCCTTCATTATTGCTTAATTGCCTTCCTTTCCCCTGTATCTCTGATCATGTCCCCTTTTCTCTGCTGTCACCTCCCTCCCCCTCTCTTCTGAGGATTGGCATGGCTGAGGTAATGGCAGAACAAGAGGACTTCAACAAAGCCTTGGACAGCTTTCACTCCACAAAGGGTGGAGCCCTCCTACTTCAAACCGGGAGGCAGGGACTTTTCTCCTGCAGTGCTAGGCTAGTCAAGCC
>NW_015225544.1:0-878 GCF_001447785.1 Gekko japonicus | reverse complement strand
CCCTCTGAACGTCTCTTGCCTTAGAAACCCCCACCAGGGGTCGCCAGATGAGGCCTGAGGGCACTTTATACACACTCATCTGTGGGGCAAACAGCAATTCTGTGAGGTTGTTTCAGGTTGAGAAAACAAGGCAGGTGGGAAGCCCACAAGACCAGGCTGTGAAATGCAAGACCCATGCTCAGCACAGCTGCAGAATTTCTTCAGATGGGAGAGAAGAGGGCGGTGGCAACAGACAAGATATAATAGGGTGGCATAGATGACCCACAAGTTTCCTTCCCTTGTGCATTACCATCCTGGGGCAGAGGTAACCACCACCAGTCAACGGGTCATAAGTCAGATCAGACACGCACCCGGGGAGATTCGGCTTTGGCAAGGCATGTCGTGATCTCCAACTCCCACCAGCTTGGTGGAGTTCATTAGTATGCACGGGAAGCACAGACTAAGCCTCGGCTGAACCTTAAAAGCAGAACCCCCAAGTGGCTAATTAGTTGAGCTAAACGATGGATGGAGGAAGGTGAACTCAACGCAGAAATTGCCAGGTGGAGGTTTATCCCTGTTAAAGCACAAAGAACCAGAGTAGTTGTATAATTGCATTTGCAGTAAATAATAAAATGCCACAATTAATGCATCATTCAAAAACGCAATCGAGGCTACGCTAATTGTTAGGGATGCTGTCAGTGATAGCAATTCAACCTCCAGTGAACAGTTTCGTCCTACTGCAGTAGCCGCCACTTCTTTGGAGTGTGTTTTATCTGCTAAATTAACCGCATTTACAACAATGTTTTGATGCATTAATGTACGTTAATTACTTCCTGACACTGAGCGGGGGGAGGGGGGGTTGCGCTTTTATGTTGATCTTTTAAGTGTTTTGTTGGGAC
>NW_015225543.1:0-878 GCF_001447785.1 Gekko japonicus | reverse complement strand
TAGAACTTTTCAGACATGTTTAGAAGATCTACTCTTTTGTCTGAATATGGAAAAGCAGAATTTTCAATCAGTATGCACAAACAGAATATTACATAATATTGCATATTACATTACTATGTGTTTGCATGCACCAAAGCCAGAAAATGTGTATGCTTCTGTATTCAGAAATAACCGTAACCCTGCATATCAAAAACATTGTGGGTAGTGCACACTTCTGATACATGCAACTGGATTCCCCCCCCCAGTGTAACATCTGAAGGGGTCTTTTGCCCTGGAGGCCACATGGGGTGAGACCCTATGACTTGGCCCCAGATAATTCTAAATCAGTGAGCACTCTTTGTGAAATGGCTAGCTGTAAGTAATAGAACTATGCAACTTGATAAGTGCAAGTCTTTCAGCCCTTTCACAGCTGCAGTTCCTGTTGTGTCTCTGTCCATGAAAGTAATCTGTTTTACAGCTTGCACTATAGATTTTTAATGTCTCCTTCCCTTTGTTGTTTTGTTTTATTGGGAACAGACTTTCTCCTTTTGTACTGCCAGCATAGGTGCTGCCTGACCTCTTATCTTGGGCTGACAATATGCTCTGAGGCTTTTGTGCATGCTGGGTTTGTGTTAGTCATCATGTGCAAGGTGATTATTCTTTCATTTAGGAAGGCAGGCTTTTGTCAGAAGCTTGTTTCAGGGGGGAAAATAAAAACTGAAGGTTGATTTAGGGCTTAATAAAGTACAGAAATATTTAGTACCCAAAGTTGCTGCCTCCGGCCCTTGCGTCTCTGAATTCATGCCAAATGTACTTTTCAAGAAGCAGCCTTCTAATTGCATTCACTTGGATTCCACCTTCATATCTTTACTTTTAAATCACAACCCATTAAAAAAAAA
>NW_015225542.1:0-878 GCF_001447785.1 Gekko japonicus | reverse complement strand
GAGGTATAAATGAAGTAAGAAAACAAATAATACTTTCCCAAAACAGAGATAGAATATATTAACTAAGCACACAGTAGTTGCTATAACTCAATGTAGACCTAGCTCTGAGAAAAGTTTTGCTTGTTTCTTTAAAGCAATTATTGTCAAAACCTAGAAGGAAGACCTAAGTCACCTTGCTAAGTCACCTTCAGAGTCTGCTAACAACTTGTGATAATCTTCATTTAATGCTGTATCTGATGGAAGTCATACAAAATTTTCTTAGGTATATGCCAGGTTGTGTGTGTACACATCTATGAACATGAATATGTGTGTAAACACAAATACACCAAGTAGATTGTATTTATAAATGCAAATACTCCAAGTTGGAATATCCTTATTCAGAACATTGCTTACTCTTCTGATATACTTTAGTATAGTATCATTAAAGGTATGGAGAAAGGGTTAAAGACTGTATTTTCTCAAACTGCTACATACACCCTAGCCAAAATATCAACCAATGTTATTAGCAATCTGCAGCACTGGAGGTTGGAATACCCACCTCCACCTATTCCCTTTCCAGAAATTAATATCAACAGAAACAAGGCATAAAGAAACTTCTGCAGAATCCAAGTTGTGAATGTATTTAATAGCCACTTCTATTGCTTAATACGCCTTTAGCACCAAGAGTAACATCATCCCTGCCTGAAGGGTTTATAAAGTAAGGTACAATTCATAGCCATCAAACAAAACTTTATTCGCATTCGTCCAAGAAGGCAGTATTCATAATATACAAAGCTCTGATTATGTTGGGACTTACCGATTACATTGTCCCTGCCCAGACCAGCTGCTGATAATGGTATAAGTGAACCAACACAACTCCACATGATCATAATGTTACT
>NW_015225541.1:0-878 GCF_001447785.1 Gekko japonicus | reverse complement strand
TGAAAGCTCTTTAGAGGAATGGTGGGATAAAAATGTACTAGGTTGCCAGCCATCACCTGCCTGCCTCCGAGCTACATGACTAACAGCTCCTGAAATCATAAAAGTATAACTGTTATAATCTGCAATAACTGATTTAGCTGAATGACGCCCATGCAGAACACCTTTGTTTGCAGTCACACAGTTTGCTGCTTTTCCTGACCTTGATGTAAGGACCTGGATTACACCTGGAGCTGGTGGAAAACTGTTCAATCTCAAATGCACGAATTGTTGTGTCTTGGCTGCCAGCTCCCATGGATGATATTCAAGTCATCATGGGTCACTTTGCCATTGGAAAACCCACAGTGATGGCAAATATCCAACAGAGTTGTGAAACTCAGCTCATCCTTTAGAAAAGGTGCATAAAGGCCTGGGGGGGGGGAGAGAAGAGACAAAAGCGGCTGTCAAACTGTAAACACAACTCTCCCCTCCTCTATACTGTCATAAATGGCATAATGTGTAGCCATTAAAAAGTCCAGTCAGTCCCACCTTAGATATTTGGAGATCCTCAATGAAATTAAGTTTACCTGTGGATAATGAAAATAAGGGGACATGATGCAATCACCCTTATTCTGTGAAATGCATATGCCAGTTGCAGGCACAAAGGCCCAATAAAGGCAGTCTGCCCATGGCAACAGCATACTTGACAGTACATTTTCTAAGACACTCTTATACAAAGATACGTGCTTGGCAGACATTCACAGGGTAGGCAACACAAACTACGCAAGGGCAGTCTGAAATGGACCTTGATATGGGTAACAAGTTGCTGTTGGTACTGTGCCCCCAATGTACTGTGTGTCTCATGGCAGAGGTATGACAACAGTTTACAATAGAACAATAAT
>NW_015225540.1:0-878 GCF_001447785.1 Gekko japonicus | reverse complement strand
TTTTGCATGAGCGGAAGGTTTAGCCTGGATCATACCCATTGTTAGCCCTTCCTAAATGACTGCCGTTGTCCTACCTTTTTGGGAATGACATAAGACGGAATGGTAAAACTGCTGTTCTTGCAGCATCTTGTTTGATGCTTAGCATACGCATGGGAGTGTGCTGAAATCACTCCTGTTCACTAAGCCACAAATCTCGTCTGGTAAATCCTAGTGAAACGGGCGCAGGTATAATTTTGTGCTCTTGCGCTAACAACTCTGCTTCAGAGCCTTTTGCGCAAGAGGTGTTCCCTGGTGGACTTGAGACGAGAGTTTCTAATATTAACACCGTCCAGCTGCCCAAACAAGATGAGTTTTGTCAGCAGTGCACGGTATTTAATGTGAACAACAGCACTGCAATTCCACAAGTATCAAGCCTCTAGCAAGCGGGTTCTTTTTTACTGTAGTAACAGAGCATGGCATAGTTTTTAATGGGTAATAAACAGAAGAGCATAATATCTAGAGGTAATTCGGCGACTTCCATTAATGTTGTGTCTGAACATGTTGCTAATGCTGCTATTAGTGATCCGGCACATTCTCTGAAGGTACGAGATGTAACTGCCAGCAGACCCTCAGCTATGCTGCTTGAAGGAAGAATGTTGGGGTACCATCTAAGCTGGTTGGGGTATCATCCCAGGGAAGCTGCAGAAACACCGAACCAGTGCCTGATGGCAGTTTTGGGATGGATGTGAGCTAATAACCTGAAGGTCAAACCTGAGACTTAAGGGTGTTACCCATTCCGGGTGGGATTGAAAGAACAGGACTGTACTTTTGGCTGGCTCTTGGCACCAGACTTACCGCTGGATAAGAATATGGCAGCTGTGGCCAGGAGTGCTTTTTAC
>NW_015225539.1:0-878 GCF_001447785.1 Gekko japonicus | reverse complement strand
TGATATCTAGGCATGCAGTGTCATAACGGAGGGTTGTACAATAGAAAAGGAAATACCAAGTAAATTGTCTTTTTCACCTAAGCTAAATCTGAACTCCAACAGGCCTAAATTTGGACTTAGAATTTCCAAAGTAGTTTTTCTTCATCCATTCTATTTCATTCATTTCATGCCATCATTGATTTCTGGCCTTGAAAAAGTAACCTGGGGAGAAGACACACGCAAAACTACCTTGATCAGAATTTGATGGATATGGAATTCAAAAATAAATCCCACGTTTTGAGGGTCCCCCCAGGCAAATATCTTCTTTCATATATCCCACATATACAATGGCTAATTTGCCACAAGTGAACACAACTCAGTGGCTTCCAAAGGAAAATAAGCAACTTTTCACTTGACAACTAAACAGTAAGTGTTTTCACCTGCTGTGTGACTGCCCTTCCACTCCCTGCGAATGCTTATTAATGACAATACGGGTTTTATGGCATCCATTACTACACCGCTGAGAGGCGCCCTCAGGCAGTGATTCTCTGACCAACTTTTTGGTGGTCTCAGTTTGCAGCCATCAACACTTATTAAGTGCAATCAACCAGATGCATAAAAGCAGGTGCTTGACAAGGCTTCTCTGGCAGGAATTAAAGCCCCGCTTGTTTGGTGTTTAGATCCCTTCTTTGTATGCATGCATGGATGTATAAGAGTTCCAAGGACCTGTACTGTGGGGCTGACTAAGATCAAGGTTGATTTGAGGAGGAACTTGGCTGTGAGCCATCAGATGCCTGACCACTGTGATAATGGGCAAGTTTTCCCGAGTATACCCTCAAACATCTTTCCCTGGTTTGTATGCCAAAGGCCCAGGGCTAGCCTGATCTCGTCAGATCTCA
>NW_015225538.1:0-878 GCF_001447785.1 Gekko japonicus | reverse complement strand
AAAAAACTACTTCTGATATAAAATCAGATATAAAAACTGGTTCAAATGCATCAGGCATTGCTGTCAGTAGTCTGATACAGGGATCACACTGCACCTCAGTCCCTGCTCTGTAGAAGTTACTTTATTCAGTGTTTTCTGTTCAAAGCGGTCTCTGAAGTGAGAACTGGAGATAACAAGTTTGTCTGCATGACTTTGTTTCCATCCTAGTCCCCTGAATGGAAGATGTAGGTTACCAGAGCTTCCCCACACTCTCACAGAAAACCTATACTGCTGAGATTCAGAGGACTGAACACCATACAGCTGCAGGCACACGGGAAGACCACACTGCCTAACGAGCCAAGGGAATTCTGCAGCACTGCCACAGCCATCAACAAGCTTTCAGTCCAAATTTGAAATACATTAATTAGATATGACACCTGTATATGCAGCAGGAGGAGCAAAGGAGACCGTCTCCTTGCCACCACAGAGACTAGAGAAGCCCATGAGATTCAGACAGCATGGATAACTGAGAAATTAAAAGAGCCTCCCTCCCTGTCTTGCTGGTGCTTCGGCAGCGATGTCCATCACTGCTTCCTCCGAGACAATCAGAGCTGCCCTTTAGCTGAGGGAAAGGTGCTTTCATCTGAAAGGTCCATGTAGAGATTTAATCCAGTACTTTAACTTGTGCAGAAAAGGGGGGGGGGGAGATCAACTAGGGACTGACAGCCAGGGATGATAAGCACACACACACACACCTTGGCCTCTAATCTTCCTTGCCCGGAGCCTCATGGGAGTGAGATTTCCTGCTCTTCTGCCATTCCTTGCACAGCTCTTACAGGTGAAAGCTGTCAGTCAGCTCTTTGCTACGCATGCTGCCAAGATAGTAGATGAGCCAAGGA
>NW_015225537.1:0-878 GCF_001447785.1 Gekko japonicus | reverse complement strand
GCCTCTTCCCCGTGAGAACAGGCCTTGCACGGAGAGGCAGACAGATTCAGTAAACGGCACCGCTCCTTTAGAAGCTGAGCACGATGGAGCGTGCAGCAGAGAATCTGCTTTCTGAAAAGCCACCCCCTTTTGCTTTTTAAGTTCTCCAGGAGTCAAGTTTCCAGAAGCCTCAAGACCTTGTGCGGGCCCTGGGTGCCTTCACTCGGCAGGGAGGTAAAGTTCCTCTGTCCATGTGCAAAGGGACTTATTCCCCTTGTCACAGGGCTGAGTCCTGGCATGAACAACAAGCCTTCATCAAATTAAGACTGTTCTCTGAATATGTTCAATCCTGATCTGTCGGCATCTGGAGGGTTCCCTTCGAAAATAGGACATCAGACCAGACATCTCACCCAGGATGAGCACTGCAAGGTTGTTGCTAAGAAAAATATGACAGGTTGCCACCTTCTGTCACCTTTTTACCTCCCTCTCCCTTCTAAGGAGCACAGGGCAGCAACAGGCCCATAATTTTGGCGGTCTGCAAGGAAGGGAGGACCAATGCATTCCAGGGAGCTCTGGGTCGTGTAACACGTTTCTCTGTGCTCTGCACAGAATGGCCTCCTGCCAGCAAGGGATGGGCAACTGTACCTGCAAGCACTGTGCAAACGTTTGTTTCTAACGGAGATGATAAAAGGCGACGTGCAGGGACACCGCTGGGGTGGGAGCTGACGGGGCAGGCCTAGCCATTAGCCATGAATATATGCCATGAATATATGCATACGTGTGCACATGCATGCACAGATTTATTTATTTTATTTATTGAGATTTTTACCCCGCCCTCCCCGCGGAGCGAGCTCAGGGGGGCTTACGAGGGTACTCAATTTAAAAACAAGATGGTCTCC
>NW_015225536.1:0-878 GCF_001447785.1 Gekko japonicus | reverse complement strand
ATGAGGACTGCATTTGAGACTGCCCTGGCTAGGCTCCTCCCATCTAAGTTTTGCGGCTTGGAGGGGGGAGCTCCGGGGTGGCACCCTGTTTACTGTGCCGTCTAGTGGCAAGCTAAAAGGAGGGCCCGCTACTGGGGCAAAGGTGGTTTGCCCAACATAGGGCAAGGAGGGGTCTGTGGCCACCCCTGGCCTTGGCCTATTCCGCACTCGGGGTTTGCCCTTGCCCCAAATGTGTAAATAGTTAATAAAGTAGCCCTTCGTTAAACCCAATCCTGGTGTCTGTCTCTTTCCTCCAACTGGGGGAGGGGGCCAACACACCGATAGCGATCCGATTTTATTTTGCTTGGTTTCCCTGCCTTCCATTTTAAGATCTCAAGGTCCCCCCCAAAAAAATTGTTACTGTTTTTGTCATTTAAAATCTGAAACGTTTGCAATGCTGAGGAATGCTGAGCTTTTTACCATCTAGCCTTACAATCACTCGCTTTTTTTAAAGCAGGAACTCGATGCCGGCTGAACACAGTAGTCAAACCCCGCCCTCCTCTCCCGCTTGCAGGATAGAACAGCGGGGACAATAAACCTTATGCTTCAGTTCAGAAATAGCACACATCAGTGAGAGAAACCTGCGTGACTTCGCGGGAACGTGCAGGCGGAGGCTGTTTCAAGCCTCTCTGATTGCCAGGGACTGCAGCACAGAGGGGGAAACCATATTGTCTCCCTATGAAATGGCACATGAGACAAATACCCTCTGATACCAAACTTCACTCTCCTTTGCGCGAACACACACACACACAAAATCGGAATACTGACTGTCAGGTAGCTGATGCAATGGCAGTTGCCAGTATGTTCGGCCATAAGAAGAACCTATTAAAAAGAGGGAT
>NW_015225535.1:0-878 GCF_001447785.1 Gekko japonicus | reverse complement strand
TGGTGAAAGGCTCTGTCTGAAACCATGGTTAGCTGCTGCCTGTTGAAGCACAGTTTTGAGCTAGATGGACCAATAGGCCAAATAAATGAACTTCCTATTTCATTTGTATTCAACTGTAACTATATTGTGAATACATTAAGAGAGAAGGAGATCACATTGATTGCTTGTATTTAGCTTGACAGGAGCTATCGGAAGGTTTTCTCACATTATTATTTCAATATGTGAAGCCACCGGGAAATCCCAGGTGTTCCTGGCTCTAGGGCTTAGGCTAGCTGGCCATGCCACCCTAAACTATTTTACGGTATGCACAGAAGTTGGTAAAAGCTGTCTCTTGCAGGTGGTGTTTAATTGACAGGACCAGTTGCCCATGACTAGGAGCAAGAACATAACATAATTTTTCAGAAGGGAATTTTTGTGGATAAAATTGCCAACACAACGACATAGAGTTTAATTATAGTTAATGATTCCAGCATTGCTTGAATAAAATGTCCCTCCCTAACTTTGATACAGTTTCATCTTCAAGCTTATTTGTCTTCAAGCCACCTTCTGGCAGGGCACTGTTCCTTGGAAACAATGTGCTAGATCAGCCTTTTGTTTGATCTACAGGTCTTTTTGTTTTATGCTCTCATGGTTTTCAGCAGAGATGGACTGATCTAAGCAACCAGAGACCCTAAAAAGTCTCCATGTGTCCAGGATTTCTATTTCCTTAGATAACTTTCAGTTGTGCTCTGCCGCAACCTTTAACAATCAATTGACTTCACCCTGCCCAAAGACATCATCCCTGGAAAAAGATTCCCTCTGACCCCGTCCCCCTTTAAAGGCCAGAGAGAGAGAGAGCACAAGTAGCAGGAAGGAAGAAGAAGAGGAAGGAACTCACC
>NW_015225534.1:0-878 GCF_001447785.1 Gekko japonicus | reverse complement strand
CTCTCTCAGCCTAACTTACCTCACAGGGTATGAGGATGAACGGGAGAACAATGTCTGCTGCCCTGCATTCCATGGAGGAAAGATATGGCTGAATTGCATTCGATAGAAAACCCCAGTGACAAGCGTCTGCCTTGTGCAATGTAACTGCCATAGAGTGAACTTTAAGAAACAAATTAAATGCCTTGCTCTACGCCATCTCTCTTTTGGAACATGGATGGATATGCTAACAGTTGCTTTTGTACACTCTGGAAATAAAATCACCATTCACTGTTGAGAGTTCTCAAAGTAGAATACAACTTTTACATAGATGACTTTTTCTCATACACACATTCTTTTTGTACAGCACTAGTTACAACTGTCTTGGGCCTATTCAAACCAATGAACTAGAATTAAAAGGTTCATTATCGGTTTGCTTAATCCCCAGTTCCAGCCATTTCCCTCAAATTAAGCTGTGCTTCATGCATGATTTGGTTTTACAGATATATGTCAATAGCAAGACGACTAGCTCTTCTTTAGAATGGTGTTCATCCTCTGGGGGGGGGACTGTGCATTAAACTGTTTAGGTGGGATTAGGATTGGCTAAATTTATGGAGTTTTGAACAAAGTCTCTAGTTGACATTTTAAAGAATTTTACAAATCAAACTTCCTTATGGGAAGGCTTGTATAAAGTTTACAAATAAGGTACTGTGTGGACGAAAAGAAAAGAGCAAAATATAAATTTAGCAAATATATATACAGACAGACACACACACTATGCAAATATGCAAATATGTCTGTTGACAAATGGTGTGTGAAACCCCCTACCAAAGTGTGTCATTTATGTTTGAAAACTTCGTGTATGTTAGCATAATTCAGGGCTACACATCTCAAGTTGCTCA
>NW_015225533.1:0-878 GCF_001447785.1 Gekko japonicus | reverse complement strand
AACAACAACAAAAGCCCTACATTTCCGGGCCATTTTTCTCGGCTGAGAGCTCTGCAACAGGTCCCACCTGTAGCTGCCAAACCAGCACTGCGCCGCAGCTTCCAGAAATGATTAGGAGAGAAAGAGAAAGAAGCGCGGTGGGAGGAAGGGTTGGGAGGGAAAAGAAATGAAGTTAGTAATTCAGGAGACAAAAATCCTTGGCCGCAAAACTCAATCTCTTCCGCGGCGCCTGCAGCAGGTTCCGAGACACCTTGATTAATCATAACTCGCTACATATTATTTCCCTATAAACAAACGACAATGTTGCTCGTCTAAACAGCTTTATCTTGACAGCTGCAAAATGTCAGGATTGAAGGGGGGGAATGTGGCAGAGGCAGACCAGATGGTCCCATTCCGAGCCCGAAGCGCTCTAATCCAGAGCATATTGCTTTTCCGGAAGCGGTGATTACAAACGAGGATCCGTCTTTCCCCCCCTCCGTTTTAATTGCATTTGCCGTCTCCCGGTTCGCAATCTCGCCATCCTTCTCGAGCAGCTTAAAATAAATCAAGGATTTAGGAAACTGGGCAGAATAGGCCGGTTTGAAATGGGAAAGAAAGTTGGCGGATTTAAATTAGAGAGGTCGCTAATCCTCCTGTGACAGGGTGGTTTTGGGGAACGCGTTCGCCTGCTCCACAAAGTCTCGGGAGGCGGGAAGGCTTTACAGACATCGAAAGCAGCTGGGTCCAGGGGAAATATTTATGTTTGGCTCTAATCAGTTTTGGCATCGGGAACTGGTGCGGCTTAGTGGCCAAAAGAAATCTGCTCTGATCGGAGAGGTCCTGAGTTCGAATCTCATCTGTGCCACCTAGACGGCTATAGACAAGCTACTCTGGCCCTG
>NW_015225532.1:0-878 GCF_001447785.1 Gekko japonicus | reverse complement strand
TGGTGGTGGTGGTAATTACATCTTGCACTATTCCTAGAAGAACAAATTATTCCAGTAGTGAAGTGTGACTGTGCTTTCATATGCACTTGCACCTGGAACCTGCTTATCTGGCCGTGCTGAATCATGTTTTTGCAAATTCAGAGCTGGATTATTGCAATGCACTGTACTCAGGGCTTTCCTTAAGCTTCAGGTGGTATAGGCTGCTTGCCTATCAGTGGGGAGCATATTACTCTAACTTAAACAGCTTCATTAGTTACCCATTTGCTACCAAGTCTGATTTAAGGTGACAGTAATTACTAAAATCTTGCTGATGTTTTAAACTTCAGGAGCATTTCAATTTTAATATCTTGTCAGCTTTGGCAGACTTTGTAAGCTTGAGTCACTGATTATGGCTAGAAAGGTGGGATAAAAGTATTTTAAATGAATTACCTATTGGTAACACTTCCATAATTAAGGGAAAATAGTATTTCTGGTTTTATTTCATGCTGCCAAAATGTTATAATCTCTAGGGCTACTGCATATATCAATATATGGCAGTTTGGGGCACTAGTGCCAACATCCTATAACTGAGGAAGCATTTCATTAATGGTAGGAAGTGTTTCTTGAATGATATTGATCTGATCAATTGCTCCAGTTCTTTTTTTTAAAAAAAACCCCTGATACTATGATGCTATTTAAAATAATTTATAACAATGCTAGTGAGACCTTTTGGCAAGTTCCTTGAATTGGATTTCAGCCAGAGAGCAATAACTAAATGGCTTGTGTCCAACTGAGTCTATATAATGAAAAGAAGAGCCTTCTAATTTGTTTTGTTCTTTTACAGTCAAGAATATCCTCTTAAATAATTCAATATGAGAGCATATAATTATAAAGAAAAT
>NW_015225531.1:0-878 GCF_001447785.1 Gekko japonicus | reverse complement strand
CATAACGACATTTAGAAACAGCAAGCGGGAGTTATTTGGAATATATAAGAACACACCAGAAGTCCATTTTTTTCACGCAAACAGCTGCTCTCAGCTTCCTTCAAGTACTTATGGTAATAATTTTACACCTAGATTTTAGAGATGGTTGGAAATGCCAGGTTAAAACACACACGGTCGGGCATCAGTTGCAAATGAAGCCCTAGATTTCACTCACCCCAGACAAAGTACCAGCAGAGCACCGCATAATGTGCGCTAACAGTCAGCGATGAAAGCCTCCGCTTACTGGTTGCTATGGCAACGCGTTCCCTTGTCCAGCCTACGGAAATACGGTCGCGTCTTAGGGCGGAAGCTGTAGCTGTAGCGTCTTTGAGCCACGTAGGTATGCGGAGCAGAAACGAGTTTGATGAGCGTATTCGTATTTGAATCTCCAGGTAATCTTTATGCAGGATCAGTATAACCGTTGGATACAGGTGGCTGGCTAGCGGTCGTGAAAAAGACTGCTGGGTTATTTTAACACCGTAGCTCTGTGTATACGTTGCTTAGGAGTTTTAATTAATTCGCTCTGTGGTGTATCGGTAAATATGTAAAAAGTTTTCTGTTGCCTAATAAATTTAAATGAATTTTCGCGCCTTAGCCGGGTTAATCTGAAGGGGGAAAAACACACCGAGATTTGATTCACTTTAACCTATAAATTCTTTGGAACCAAGACTAATATATCATTGGTGGGCGGCATAAGCTTTGCGATTTATTCAGTAAGAATTATCTCAAATTAGGGGGTCTATTTGGTGCAACTAGATAGATGTCTGAGGGTACTCATTAGCATCTTTTGGAGTAATGTTTGGTTTTCTGAAAGGAGTTAACGGTTAATTTGTGGCCAC
>NW_015225530.1:0-878 GCF_001447785.1 Gekko japonicus | reverse complement strand
AAGAGTCTGGCTGCCTGGCTGCTATTTCCCAGTCCCCGCATTCTCAGAAAGGGACTCCCTGCCGCCCTGTACCTGTTCACTCTGCCGCCCTGTACCTGTTCACTCTGCCCCAGTGTTGCGATCGTAAGAAGACCTTTTAGTTGCAGTGGCACTAAGAAAGGTTTGAACGGCTGTAGTAGATGAGGCATCGATATAGCCTGGGTGGCCCCATTCCTCACCGGAGACCGCACCTGTTTTCCCACATGCCAGGCAGAGCATTGCAGCAGCGCAAGGGAACCCAAGGTGTCGGCTGTGGCGGAAAGGTTACATGCCTAAGGCTTCCACGGAAGCAGTCGTCACGCCACGGAGCAAAATGGCAACCGTCAGATTGATTTAATGGCTCCAGGTTGCACCCGACGTCAACGGTACTGCGCGAACATCAACTGTGCTTGCAGGAGCCTCACTTTCAGCAGCTCATATGTCAAACTTCCTTTAGTAAGTCAGGCGCTCAGGGGGTTTCGTTTTTAGAGGAGACCATAAATGATGCAATATAAAATACATCCCCCCTCCCTTCTTTGATATGTATTTTTAAAATGTCAAAATTATTCCCTTCATTCCAACTTTTGAAAGATGCAAGGAATCAATCCAGCGTGTTGAATCATTTATTCTCAAAGATTTGCAGGAATTAACTGTAACGATGGGAAACAGAGCAGCATTCTGGACAAGTCGAAATACAGTTTCCCCTTCCAATGACACACTAGCAGTCAGGATCTACTTTTCTGTTCTATTAAATATGCTCCCCATTGCTGCCTTTTTCCTTCAATGGAGTATTGCTTGCTCCTATTAAAACCTCCAATGGTTAGATTCTGCAATAGGGACAGAGGTGAGGCTAGAGTGAA
>NW_015225529.1:0-878 GCF_001447785.1 Gekko japonicus | reverse complement strand
CTACCTCCTTGTGACTCAAGGAAATTCAAGATTTACTTTTCATCACTCCACGTTTATAGTCATAAAGTGAAAGTCCTTCCAAAAAATTTTCTTTCCACACAGTATATAATTTTAGCACTTGATTCCCCCCTTTTTTCATGGGACCTCCTCACATAAGATTTAGATTTATGTATCAAGTAAGAAATCTGTATGTACCAAAATAAAACAGATACGTACCAAAATAATATATCCTTTACTGAATGACACTAAACTTTAGAAAGTCACAATAATGGGTCAGATCCCACAGACCATTTTCACATGCACAAGAACACTGTGAAATGTCTATTTGTGATTACTTTCTTTTGTTTTTGTGCGTACAAGAGTTAACATGACTGTTATCCCACTGATCAGTAGTAGACTTAGATAAAACAAAGAGAAGTAATTCATTCATGGAGTATAAATCCATTAGTGGATATTAGTTGTGATGACTAAATAAAACCTCCATATCAGAAACAGTAAGCCTCTGAATATCAGCAGTGGAGGGCAATAAAAGGCTTTGGTCTCTGGGTCTTTTTCTAGGCCTTCTAGGGGCATCTGGTTGGTCACTGTATGAAAAAGGATGCTTAACTAGATGGACCATTGATCTGATACAGCACATCTATGCTTATATTCTTAATAACGTTTGAATGACTACATTCCTTGTAATGCTTTTGTGATATATCTGGGAGGGAGGGGATTGGGTATAATATTTTAGAAATAAGAATTTGCCCTAGACTACTTGCCATGTGAGTACTTAGCTGACTTTGCCTGTAGTTATTATGACAGAGGGCAAGACATTGGGTGCATACCAACACCAACTTATGCCAATCACGTGGTTCCCTTATCTAACTGAAAGGTGA
>NW_015225528.1:0-878 GCF_001447785.1 Gekko japonicus | reverse complement strand
TTATACCCCTCTGAGGTCCCTCCCCACAACAGGCTCCAACCCTGAATCTCCAGGAATATCTCTGCCCAGAGTTACAAACCCTATGACGGCATTGCTGTCTTGCCTAAATGAAATGCATGGTGTGCATGAATGTTCTCTCCACCTTCTGCTGGTCATAACTCTATTGTCCTGCATGAAATAGAACTCTCAGTACTGAGCCAGCTTCAATGCCTAGGAGAAATACAGTAGAAACTAATTCTCCGTAATTAAATTAAGTAACACTAAGTTGCAGGGCAAGATAGAATGATTTCTTCCTCACCCCACAGCCCACGATGCTTCATTAACCAGTCTTTTAAAGCCGTCCTCTACAGCCATGTTATAAATTTTAGAGAATAGAATCACTCCCTGCCTGTAAAAAAGAATACTGCCTGAATTGATTTGACTGTGCTTCTTCTAAACCCCTGGAGTTTCCGAAAGCTTTCTGTGGAAAACTAAGTTTACTCCCAGTTTGCACCTCCAGAGGGAGGGAAGGCAAAATGGCTTCTTCTTTCCTCTTCCGGGACCCCAGACAAACTTTTCCCACGTAAAAAATGGGTCTGGGAACCCTAGTCTAGGGGGATGAGAAAGCTGGGAAGATCAGCAGTCCTTGCGGGTGCTTTGCGCAGACCCTGCAGTAGCTCCAACCCAATGGGTGTCCTGCATGTGGCCCGGAAAATAACCCAGGCAGAAGGACTGCTGCTCGTGCTCTGTCAAGAGCATACCTGTTGTATGAACGCAGCCTGCTTTCAAAGGAAGCCTGGTGTTGTGTGTAGACACGTTCTTACAAGTGAAAAGGTAGAAAAGGATCCAACTCTGCAGTGGTTTCAGATTCAGTCCATGTGTATGGCATTAATGCTCAT
>NW_015225527.1:0-878 GCF_001447785.1 Gekko japonicus | reverse complement strand
TCATCTCTTTGACGTGTATGACTGAGTTGCCAAAATGGGGCAGGAGATGCAACAGGTCACCACAATAACCGCGGTTGTTGGCTGAAAGCTTACTAGCACTTTGACCGTGTGCTGCACTGGTAGAAGTAATGCTTTTGCTACCTTGCAATATCAAGTGACTGAAATTAGCCATTCTCGCTGTGTGAGCTTCTTGAGGGTGAAATATGCTACAGGAACAAAGAAATACCAGGGCTAGCAGGAGCGAATCTGGCTCTTGCTGCCTCGGGGGACGGTTTGCAACACTGCACCAAGGACCTCCTGCAAACCAGGCACAGCCTAATCCAGCATGAAATCACTCCAGGGCAGTCTTGACAACAAGGGTTGCTGGCCCGTTTGCGCAGCTTCATGTGCAGAAACAGACACGTGGTGCTTTTGATTCCATGGCATGGAGATAAACATTATCACCTGCTGATCTGTGTCTAGGAGGCAGGGGTGGACAGCACAGCTGCTGGGACTGGTTGAAACGTTGGTGATCTTAGTTGGGAGGAATGGGTGGGTAGACCAGAAGCATGCTAGTCTCGCGCTCTCGATTACAGCTGGTGTGCTGTTCTGTGCATGTGTGCCAAGGAGGGCTCGTTCAGGGCCCCACAGCAAGCCGATGGTCCCTGGCATTGGTCTCACTGGCTGGGAGCGTGCCCTTGCTGTTTCTAAGTTAAGACTGTAACGCCATTTCGGCCATGCCAGCAGCAGTCACATCCTTCACAAGCTGAAGTGCTTTCTAAGTTAAGACAGATGGTCCACTTGGCTGTTGAGGTGTTCCTATGTTAAAAGGGTTACTTAAAAAAAAAAGTTGGCTCTAGATCTGCTAAGTTATTTCTCACTCTTCCAGAAATACATTA
>NW_015225526.1:0-878 GCF_001447785.1 Gekko japonicus | reverse complement strand
GCGACTGAACAACAACAACAAATTCATAGTGTCACTATAAGTCGGAATTGACTTCACACACACACACATGACCAACCAAAAACAAGTGCTTTATCCATTAATTTTAGTGAGATAAACTTAAGTAAATAACTTTGTTTGGATTGTTTCCTATTATAATAAAAAGCGTAAGAGCTCATGTGTTCCTAGTTTGATTTTCCCCCTCCTTCAGATTATGATAGTTTCCACGCTGAATGTTTTATGACTGTGTTGGTGAACTTGAGAAGAGAACCTGGCCATCCCATCAAAGATGTATTTGAATATACTTTGAAAGAGGCCCAAGAAAAAGAAATTGTCTGTCTTCTGTTATACAGACCTGACACCTCTGTTTAATTTAAATTTTCCAGTGGAAAATCAAGTGGAGACCCTGATTGTGAACCACCTCCTTCGGCTCCAGCACAGAGTGGAACAGAAGAGATCAGCCCAGAGATAAAAACCAAAATAGAAGAAGAAGCTTATAACAAAGGGTGAGAATGCGCATGTTGTCTGAATTACTCAGAAAGGACTCTGTATAAGATAATTTCTTTTATACACCTAAAATATTTTAACATAGACTTTTTTGCTTTCATGAATCCTCCTGATTATTTTACAAACAAGGGGCTTGCAGAAATAGTAGCCCTGCTTTCTACTAATATCAAAGGAAACACTTTAAAACCTTGTCCTCTTCTGTCACCAAAGCTGCCTTTTCAGAGGGAAGTCAGTCATTCAATGGCCTCTGCGCTTAACTGAGGCTGCATCCACACTGTGATGATTTTCTGTTCCTTTCCATTGCCGCTGTAAATACTGGGTTATTTGCAGATGCAGTGAAGCAAGCCTGCACAATCCTTGCCCCAGCCCCCTGT
>NW_015225525.1:0-878 GCF_001447785.1 Gekko japonicus | reverse complement strand
GGGATTACAGATGTTCACAGAGAGAGGTCCATCAACAGCTATTAACTACCTTGACCAGATGGAACTGGCATGTTTGGGGGCAGTAACCATCTGAATACCGGTACTGAAGGACCACAACAAGGGTAGGCTTTGGAGTCTGTGTTCCTTCTTGTAGGTCTTCAGGAGGCATCTGGTTGGCCATCAGAGACAATTGATCTGATCCAACTCAGCCATTCTATTGACAACAGGTGAAGAACATATGCATACTGTTCTGTTCTGTGACAGAGACCACTCTAATCAGAAGAGCACATTCCAGAGAGAATTCATACCAGGGTTCAACAGCATCCCTATTGTGAAGTGCCACATGAAAACACAGACTGTGTGATTCAGCCCTCAGTGTATCATAGCAACATTTGTAGTGAATGTAACACTTCCACACAGTGTGACTTGCCGTACTGTCAGAAAGCGAGCACAGTGTTCCAAGGCTTATATGGAAAGTGCTTTGCATAGCCTTCAGTGAAGCTCAGCTGCGCTCTGTGTTTTCGCTGTCATGTCGTAGAAAAGGGAGGTCAAGACCATTTGCTAATATGTTAAAAACTGTTTTTTTCAAAAATCTGTGTCTCTTCCCAAGGCTGAGAAATGAGGGAATGTCAGTCTTAGTGTGAGACGGACGTTCCTGAAAGCCAATGAGAAATCTGAGTTGGACAGATCCCTCTTGAGTCTTGCCTCCATATTCCATGGAAGATTCATAAAGGGATTCTGAGCTTACCGTCAGCAGACTCTCAGAGCCCAGCATGGTAATGATTGTCCTCCTTTCCTCCCTTTTATCCTAACAAAAACCGTGTCAAGTAGGATAAGCTGAGACTAGGAATGCCAGCCTCCGGGTAGGACCTGGGGAT
>NW_015225524.1:0-878 GCF_001447785.1 Gekko japonicus | reverse complement strand
GATTTCATCCAATGATCCTCAGTACTTATTTAGTCTGAAGCCACATTCCTCTGAAGTTTCTCTCTTTTAATTTTAAATTTTAATGCACCTTAGAGACTCTAAGTGAAGCATGCTTGTTAGCCTGCCTCTGGATTGTGTGACACATTATTCAGCAATGTTCTTCTATATTCTCACTTATAAAGTACCTTCTGCAAATGCTGATTTTTCTTAAAAACAGCAACAACAATGCCTTTGGACAGTTCTAGCTTGAGAACATCTATTCCAAGAGTTTAACATCAGTAATATAAAGAAAGGGAACACAAAAGAGACACATCCTCCAAATGGGGGTGAAAGAGACAGTCCAATGTCACATGAACCACCCAGACTTGTATCACATTCCCATCCATTAACAAAGCCTTTCAAAAATCCCACAGCCAAAGAATACCCAGTTTTCAACTGGGGCCACTGCTGATGGGGAGAAGATGCTGAGCCTTCTAAGTTTGTTTTCTCTCACCCACTGCTCAATTCTGTTCTAAGGCACAAAAATTTACATAGCATAAATGTTTAAAAACCAAAACAGAACACAAACAGGTTTCTTTGTTCCCTAACTCTGCCTATGTCTTTTCTGCGTGCTTCCTCTGAGTAGGTGGGGGACAACCATTAACATAAGTACTGTCATGTCCTCTTCAAGCTTGTAACAGCTATTTATTTATTTTCTTTTTCAATGCTGCGCTGAACAGTAACACACACATTAATGTTGTGACTTAGTATTGTGTTTTTATCTATACCTGTTGAGTACCCTCTCTATGTACTAGTATCAATCCACTCTGGCTGTTTCAGTACAAGCTCTTAGACTGCCACTTTTGAGGTTAACTGCTAAGTGATGCTTACTGTTTCTC
>NW_015225523.1:0-878 GCF_001447785.1 Gekko japonicus | reverse complement strand
TCTAGGATTCACTGGAAACTCTAAGGTTTTATCCCAGAGTTTTGGGTGGATCGTAGAGCGTTGCATTGAAGCAATGATGTCACTTCCAAGTATGTCCCAGAACCGATATCACACTGTTGCCCTGATGGAGATTTTGGGCATATCTCCCCTCCCCCCGCTGCATTACTACCAAGTGGCAATGGGGGTTGGAGGCTGCTGCTGAAAGTTTCTTACGATCGTGGGAGACCTGGCGTGCACGCACACACGCACACCATCATTTTTTTGCAATTTCACAAGAGCTGTAAGACTGTACTTCTAAGAGAGCCCTTGGAGTCTCTGGAAGGTTTCTGTAGTCAGTTCTTAGGGGCAGAGATGGATGCTATTGATAAGGTTACTGTTGGTTGTTTTGATAGTTTGATGTTCTAAATTTCCTGAATTTTATGTTCTCCCCGATTCTTATCTTTTTAAAAGATATAAATACAAGAATTAATTAAACTCTTACCCACCCCAAAAAGGGAAGCAGAAAACTATAAACAAGAACTGACAGTATTCTGCATTTTCAAATAAGACCAACCTAATCAACTCATCATACCATTAATTAAATCAGTTAACAGTTAACAAATTATTGACAAATCAGTCTTATCCAAAAGTTTTGGGCCATGTGCTGCATCACCTCTTTCTATTGCAGATCTGTTTTAATAACATTTTTGTTCTTCTGCTGTACCGTTAAGTTCTGCAAGATGTAAAAATCTTTTTACCTGTTTATAGAAGGCCTTCCCATGAAGAATTTTCGGTTGCTTCCAAAGCTTAGCAAAGGTTCATCTAGCTGCTGTTCCTACCTATAATGCGATCACATGACACTTTTTAGGTATGTGTATGTTAAGTGCTGTCACGTTGCT
>NW_015225522.1:0-878 GCF_001447785.1 Gekko japonicus | reverse complement strand
TGTAAAGAGCAGACTTGCATGAGAACTGAAGCTTATTGGTTTCATGTCAGCAGTAAACTCAGTGTATTACATAAGAATGAAATTGAATAATTCATCATCAGTGAAGTTACAGGCACTAGCCAATAGGTACATAACACATGCACACAATCACATTTTGATAATGTTCTAAAGTAATTCAACATGGCCAGGGAACGTCAACCAATACAACCACCTTGAAACAAGATTTTCTTGGAGATACAACATCTGGATCCCCCATGACAAATCAGTAGCAACTGTGCATTTCTCAGAAGGACATTAGACTGCTACAACCCAAATAACAAATAATCTTGTGTCTTCACAAAGACTGTGAATATGAACAGTGTGCATAAATTAATTATTTTCAACAGTGACCTAATCACCACCACCATTTTCTTTTGAGCCTGAGTGACAGTGTGGCTAAGGGTAATATCACTAACTTGGTATGTCTATGCTGCTGTCACATCCTGGTGATGCTTTCTCTCATTTACATTGGCTAAATTAGATTGTCTCTAAATAGACACAAATTAGATTTTAAAAATGAAAACAATCAAAAACTGGGCGAGTGGTTGGGTAGGTAGACACTTCAATCTTGCTGAACATTCAGCAACAGACTTACTTCGGTCTTGGGAGTAAGCTCCACTGAGTACACATCAGGAGGTGTTTGAGCAGATCTGTTTACTATGGCACTGTTAAAGTTTGCAACACTTCAGCAGTAGAGTTTCAAAGGGAGAGTTCATTGATAAACTGAGTTTGGAATTCATCTACAGTTCTGAGTCTATCAGGCCTGGATTCAGAAGAGACAAGATGTGGTTTGTCTTCGTCCACTTTGCTAATTTGTCTACAGTTGGGTGTGGTCTATA